>NC_062285.1:79625351-79927256 GCF_902655055.1 Lutra lutra | reverse complement strand
CTCTCTTCAGGGGTTGTAAAATATGCACTGGCTCTGGTTTTTCATCACATGTTTTGTGGCTTTCCTAATAAGTGTCTTATTCCCTCTTCCATCCTATTCTTGAGCCCTGAAAGAGGTGGTATTTCTTTTGGAGTCAGCAAATATGGATATAAATTTCATTTATAACACGGTGAGTTGAGGACTCAAAAGTTTCTTGGCAGCAAGTGACGGGAACTCTTTAGTCCCTGGAATTAACAGTAAGTCCGAGGATAGTCTGAATCATGTACTTAATTACGTAATGAACGGATTATTTTACTAAAGCACATTGAACTCTTACAAGAAGGGTGCTACACAAGCACATGGTCTTTCTGGATGGGGGCTTGCATTTTCAACAACGTATCATTCCAGCTATGTTGGACCTGGGTCCAAAACATTTTCTAACAAAATTTTTTATCTGTGATAAAGACCCAAATGATTTTAACTGCTACTTTTCACACATCTGAATTTTCTCCTACCTTATTCATTCTAGCCTTTATTATAGCTAAGTTCAGCTTGTTCTATTTTTCACGGGTTGGGGTGTTGTTCAGCTGCCCTCTTAGATGGTAATGATGGATGCCTATGAGAAATATTGCAGATGGAGGTTCCGGCTGTTTTTCTGAACAAATTCAACACTAAAACATGGATCACAGTGTTTTCATACAGTAAAGTGAAAGTGTATTTCCAAAACCTAATGTATTACTGGATGTGATAACAGTTTTCCATTTTTGTGAAATGTCTGCAGCATATATTTCCCCTCAGTGACTGGAAGAATTTTCTCCAGGTGCTTCCTGTATTACCATCCCTTGTTAATATTAACTCCCTTTAGAATTTTTAGGTTATTTAAGTAGTTTTTACATAAGTAGCCTAAGAAGCCATGAGTTTCAGAGTTCACTATCCCTTGCTTTTCTCTGTCCCTTTTCCCAAGGCATGGATATTGAATGTGTCAGCTGGCAGAAGAGAAAGGTGGCACTGGGGGACATCTTAGATATCTTAAGCTTTGAAACTCTTCTTATTCTCCCCATGTCCAAAATGATTTATTTTAACATAAATAATATGCCTTCACACTGGATTGTAAAAGGCATGTGATTTTATTTTTGTGAGGTATTGTCTTCTGCAGTATTAAAGGGAAAGAGATGTTAATGTGTATCATCCTATCTTGTTTTTGAAGCCAGGGTAGTTGTATAATTTTGTTACCAGCAGTGCTAACCTGAATGTGATCTGGTTAACTTGGAAATGCAGGAACTTATATGAATGTACTGTAAAATAAAACACGGACTGATTCCCAGGATTCTGAACCCCTCTGTGTGAAATGTTTTCTGGAGTATGGAGGTACTTTAAGCAGATGAGAAAAATCCATCAGTATGTTTTCTTGATTTTGGGAGGAGGTGGAACAAGGTAGCTGTTGGCTTGGGAGGGTAAGAAGGGTAAGAAGGAGAAGTTAGAGTGGAGAGTGGTTGGAAGCTAAAGCCTATCTCATAAGTCATGGTGTCCCCATGGGAAAGATAGGTGCTCTGAAAAAGCAAAGGTCGTTAAAGCCACATCAGGACCTTGAAGGAAAACAAAAAAGGTGCTGGAAATAGAGCCCTTTTCTGATTGCCTTCTTCTGATCTGATGACAGCCTAACTTGAGTGGAATGGGGACTTCCAGGTAGATGGCAGAGTAGAAAGATCCTTAGCTCACCTACACCCTCAGCTACTCCTAGATAAAACCTACATCAGTATGATTAACTGAGAAAACAACCCAAAGACTGGCAGAACAGACTCTCCACTGCTAAATGTTGAGAAGAGGCCACTTCAAAGAGAATAGGAAGGGCAGGATACAGTTGGAAACCAAACTGCCCTTCAAAACTGATCATGGGAGGGACATCTCAAGCATGGATAGAGGAGACTATCAGACCCCATGCCAGGCACCCAGGCATGGGGGACCTGCAATAGAAAGACTAATCCCCATAACATTTGCTTTTGAAAATCAGAGGGACTTTGTAAGTTTTTACAGTCAATGGGGCTCAACATTGGGAACTTTAAAAATCAGCAGGCTCTGCTTGGAGAGCAAGAGGCCAAGAGGAAACTGAGTCCCCACCGTAAAGAGCATAGCAAACAACCCCACTGGGATGTGGCATAGAAGCAGCAGTTTAACAAACACCCAGGGTGTGAAGGAAGATATATTTACTAATCTCAGGATGTGTGCTGGAAGGGCAGAGATTCTTAGGAGATTTCTACAAGAGCAAAAGAGCTGGCAGACACCATTTCTCTCCCCTGGCCCCTAGTCTACGCCTGCAGGAACCAGCACAGCATGCACACTCCACCTAGCTTTGCTAACAAGTGCACACCCACTCCTCCAATCTACACTCAGAAGTCCATTCCACAGCAGTGCCACAAGCTTGGTGGTATGAAAGTAGCTCCAACAGGGGCCAGCATGACCCCAAAATGACACCTCCCCTGAGGGGAGGGGAAGAAAACCACACATACCAGTCTGAATGTGGTGAGAGCAGTGGCTGTGGGCAGATATCCCATCTGATTATAGGCCCTGCCCACCAGGTAACATCTTTCAGGGGACAATAGGGAGAGTGCCCTGCAGTTAGGTGCTACTACAGCTCTGGCAAATGCCTCATCTGACCCAACTCAAGCTGAAGGTAGTCCCAGACTGGCCCATTAACAATACAGGGACCAAACCCTCCCCACAACAGGCTAAGAGAGCCATTGCTGATGACTGAAAGCAAATGCAGCTCAGCCATAATAATAGGGCATGCAACACACGTGAAAGACATCCCTAAAACACCAGGTTCTGGTAAACAGGGGACACTGCATTGCAGAGCATCAAAGGACCTTTTCTTCATAAGGACATTACTTTCAAGAGCAGGAGGTTTAATTGACTTTACTAACACCCAGAAACAGACCCAGAGTTAGACAAAATGAGGACACAGCAGAATATATACCAAATAAAGGAACAGGACAAAATTACAGCAGAAGAGCTAAGGAGATGGAAATAAATAATATGCCTGATAGAGAATTTAAAGAATGATCATAAAAATACTCATTGAACTTGAGAAAAGAGTGGAGAATCTCAGTGAGACCCTCAACAAAGAGATAGAGAACTTAAAAGAGAACCAATCAGAGATGAGGATCTCCATAACTGAAATTAAAAATCCACTAGAGGGAATAAAACCACAGAAAGCAGAGTAGATCAGTGACCTGGAGGACAGAGTAATGGATGGAGGTCAATTATGACAAACAGGACAAAGAAAAAGAAAAATGAGACTACATAAAGGGAACTAAGTGATACCATCAAGCATAATAATACTCACATTTTAGGGGTCTAGAAGAGAGAAAAGGGAGCAGAAAATCATTTGAAGATCTAAGAGCCAAAAACTTCCCTACTCTGGGGAAGGAAACAGTAATTCAGATCCTGGAGGCACAGAGAACTCCTAACAAAATCAACCCAAAGAGGTCCACACCAAGACACACAGCAATTAGAAAGGCAAAAAGTATTGCTAAAGAGAGAATTTGAAAAGCAACAAGAGAAAAGAGTTATGTATAAGGAAACCCCATAAGACTATCAGTTGGTTCTTCAGCTGAAACTTTGCAGGCCAGATGGGAGTGGCCTGATTTATTCAAAGTGCCAAAAGAAAAATCCTGCAACCAAGAATACTCTATCCAACATGGCTATCATTCAGAATAGAAGGAGAGGTACAGAGTTTCCTACAATAACACAAGTTAAAGGAATTCATTACCACAAACCAACCTTATAAGAAATATTAAAGGGGATTCTTCAGAGAGGAAAGATCATAGGCAGGCATAAGAAAAATGGGAAGCAGAAGAGCAGTAAATCAAGTACATCTATAAAAATCAGTCAAGGGACTCACAAAATAAAAAGATATAAAGTATGACATGATATACCTAAAATGTGGGAGAGAGAAGAGTAAAACTTTAGTGCTCTTAGAATGGGTTCGAACTTAAGTGACCATCAGATTAACATGGATGGCTATATATATGTTATATATAAACCTAATGGAAACCGCAAATCAAAAACCAGTAATAGATATGCAAAAAATAAAGAGAAAGGAATCTAAGTGTTACAAAAAAGAAAGCCAAAGACTGCAGAAGAAAGGAATAGAGAACTTCAAAAGCAACTGTAAAGTAACAAAATGCAATAAGTACATACCTATCAATAATTACTTTGAAGGTAAATGGACTAAATGCTCACATCAAAAGACAGGGTGACTGAATGGATAAAAAAAGCAAGACCCATCTATATGCTGCATATAAGAGACTCATTTGAGACCTAAAGAAACATGGAGACTGAAAGTGAAGGGATGGAAAAACAATTATGAAAATGGACGTGAAAAGGAAGGCAGGGCAGCAACACATATATTGGGCAAAATAAACCTTAAAACAGACTGTTAAAAGAGGGAAAGAAGGACCCTACATAATCATAAAGGGAACAATCCAACAAGAAGATAAAACGATTATAAATACAGACCCAATATAGGAGCCCTCAAATGTATAAAGCAGCTATTAACAAATCGGTAGGAATACAGTAATAGGGGACTTCACACCCCGCTTACATCAATTCGTAGATCACCCAAACAGAAAATCAAGAAGGAAACATTGGCTTTAAAGGACACATTTGACCAAACAGATGTAACAGATATTCAGGACATTCCATCCTAAAACAGGAAAGTACACATCCTTTTCAAGTGCAGATGGAACATTCTCTATAATACGTCCCATGTTAGGTCACAAATCAAGTTTCAACAAATTAAAAAATATAGAAGTCATACCATGCATCTTTTCTGAACACAATGCTATAAAGCTAGAAGTTGACCAAAGAAGAAAAATCTGAAGAAAACACAAATACTTGGAGGTTAAATAACATACTAGTAAACAATGAATGGGTCAGCCAAGAAATCAAAGAATAAATAAAAAATATACATGTAAACAAATGAAAATGGAAACACAACGGTCCAAAATCTTTGGGATGCAGTAAAAAGTGTTCTAAGAGAGAAGATTATAACAATACCAGTCTACCTCAAGAAACAAGAAAAATTTTAAATAAACAACCTAACCCTACACCTGAGGGAGCAAGAAAAAGAAGACAAATCCCCAAACCAGCAGAAGGAAGGAAATAATAGAGTAGAAATAAATGAAATAGAAATTTCAACAACAGGGGCGCCTGGGTGGCTCAGTGGGTTAAGCCTCTGCCTTCGGCTCAGGTCATGGTCTCAGGGTCCTGGGATCGAGCCCCACATCGGGCTCTCTGCTCAGCGGAGAGCCTGCTTCCCTTCCTCTCTCTCTCTCTGCCTGCCTCTCTGCCTACTTGTGATCTCTGTCTGTCAAATAACTAAATAAAAAAATCTTAAAAAAAATTATAAAAAAAAAAAGAAATTTCAACAACAAAACAACGAAAACAAAATGACAAAAGAAAACAACGGAATAGACCAAGGGAAATAGGAACTGGTTCTTTGAAAAGATCAACAGCCAGAGTCATCCAACAGTAAGAGAGAGAGAGAGAGAGAGAACTCAAAATCAGAAATGAAAGAGGAGAAATATCAACCAACATCACAGAAATATAAACAGCTGTAAAAGAATATGAAAAACTGTATTCCAACAAACTGGATAATCTAGAAGAAATGGATAAATTACTAGAAACATATTACCACCCCAAACAGAACTAGCAAGAATATTTGAGCAGACTGATTACCAGCAATGAAATGAACTCCATAATAAAAAAATTCCCAACAAACAACAGTCTAGGACCAGATGGCTTCACAGATGAATTTTACCAAACATTTAAAGAGTTAATACCTATTCTCCAACCAGTCAAAATACAGAAGAGGAAGGAAAACTTCAAATTCATTCTATGAGGCCAGCACTACCATGATACCAAAACCAGATAAAGAGAAAAATACTACAAAAAAAGAGAATGGCAGGCCAATATCTCTGATGAACGTAGATGTAAAAATCCTCAAATTATTTTAAGCACACTAAATCCAACAATATATTTTAAAAAACATTCACCATGATCAAGTGGGATTTATTCCTGGGATGCAAGTGTAACTCAATGTTTGCAAATCTATCAACAGGATACACCACATCAACAACATGTAGGCTAGAAACCATATGATCATTTCATTAGATGCTAAACATGTGCTTGACAAAGTACAACATTCATTCATGATAATTACCCTCAAAGTTGTTACAGATGGAACAGAACTCAACATAATAAAGACTATATATAAAAAACCCACAGTTAACATCATACTCAATGGTGAAAAACTGACAAGACAAGAACGTCCACTCTCACACTGCTGTCCAGCATAGTACTGGAAGTCCTAGCCACAGCAGTCATGCAAGAAAAAGGAATAAAAGACATCCAGGGGCGCCTGGGTGGCTCAGTGGGTTAAGCCGCTGCCTTCGGCTCAGGTCATGATCCCAGGTCCTGGGTTCGAGCCCCACATCGGGCTTTCTGCTCAGCAGGGAGCCTGCTTCCTCCTCTCTCTCTGCCTGCCTCTCTGCCTACTTGTGATTTCTCTCTGTCAAATAAATAAATAAAATCTTTAAAAAAAAAAAAGACATCCAAATTGGTGAGGAGGAAGTAAAACTTTCACTATTTGCAGATGGCATGAGACTGTATATATGGCAAACTCAAGACTCCATCAAAAACCTACTGGAACTGATAAGTGAATTCAGTAAGGTCACAGAATACAAAAGCAATATAGAGAAAACCATTTCATTTATACACACTAGTAATGAGGTAGCAGCAAGAGGAATTAAGAAAACAATCCCATTTGCCATTGCACCAAAAAGAATAAAATACCTAGGAATAAACTCAATCAAGGAGGTAAAAGACCTGTACTTTGAAAAGTATAGAACATTAATGAAAGAAATCGAAGATGACACAACCAAATGGAAAGATACTCCGTGCTCACGGGTTGGAAGAATGACTATTGTTAAAATGTCCATACTGCCTAAAGCAAGCTACAGATTTAATGCAATCCCTATGAAAATACCATCAGCATTTTTCACAGAACTAGGACAAACAATCTTAAGATTTGTATGGAACCACAAAAGCCTCCAAATAGTCAAAGCAGTTTTGAAAAAGAAAAACAAAACAAGAGGTATCACAACCCTAGATTTCAAGATATACTACAGAGCTGTAGTAATGAAAACAGTATGGGTACTGGCACAGAAATAGACACATAGATCACTAGAATAGAATGTAGAGCCCAGAAATAAACCCATGATCATATGGCAATTAATATACGACAAAGGAGGCAAGGGTATGTCATGGGAGAAGGTGTTGGGAAAACTGGACAGCTAAATGCAAAAGAATGAAACTGAGCCATTTTCTTATACCATACATAAACTCAAAATGGATTGAAAACCTAAACATGAGATGTGAAACCATAAAAATCCGGCAAGAGCACAAGCAGTAATTTCTTGGACATTTGCTATCACATTTTTCTAGATAGGTCTCCTGTGGTGGGGAGAAAAATTCCAGGAGTGCCCAGGTTGGCTCAGTCACTTAAGCATCTGCCTTCAGCTCAGGACATGACCTCAGGGTCCTGGGATTGAGCCCCACATCAGGATTGCTGCTCAGTGCGGAGTCTGCTTGCTCTTCTTTCTCTGCCCCTTCCTCCCCCTCCGGCTCCTGTTTGGTTTTTCTCTCAAAAAATAAATAAAATCTTAAAAAAAAAAAATTCCAGATGAGCCTTAAACGGTAATCCTTCCTGATCCTGTTTCATTCTCTCCATTAGGTTCAGTGTACAAGTGCTGCCTCTAGGTGGGTTGGAAGTTTCTCAGGCAGTCTAATAGAGAGTGAGGCCACAAAAATCAATGAACAAAGGGTTGGAAGCAGCCCAGACAGCAGGGCAGCTGTCACTGATCTGAGAGCCAAGAGAGAGGCATGTGCAACAGAGAGGGAGTAGCTGGGCAGCGGGAGAGTCTGGGGCAGTCTGGGGCAGACAGCGGTGATGGTGGAGGGAGAGGAGGGCTGTGTTGAGGAGAGGAAGGAATGCAAGGCTCTGCCGTGGACAGAGCAGGTGAAAGAGCGCACGTGCTCCCTGCGGGTCATGTGAGGAAGCTCACCCTGGAGATCACCCAACTTGAAAGAGATGTCGCAGGTAGATGTATGTTCCTCTCAAGAGCTAGAAACTGGAGGCTTCTCAGAGGGTTTGGAATGTGCAGGAAGCAAAGAGCAACTCAGGCAAGAGTGACTTTTTCCCACAGGACCCCCTTTGGCATGAAGGGATGAACTGGGACAAATGGGAACTAAGCAGCAAGGCTTTATGGGGCCCAGCGTCCCCCACGCAACTCTCTTGTGTATAGTGACCTCCATTCCAACAACCTACTGAGTGAGGAAAGTACCTTCATTTCTCTTGCTTGCCGTCAATGTCTCTGGAAACTTCCACGGCTCTGCTCTCACTGCTGATTTCCAGACTGTCCAACGCCACTGGTCTCTTCTCTTTCAAACTGGTAAATTAGAATTCCTTCACAGTGGATGACCTCTGGTCTTGCTGTTAGCGCCTCCCTCTTCTTTTTCACAGCACTTGTATGTTTTTCTGTTCTGCCTTGAATTGCTCATGCCGCTGCTTGCAAATCTGAGGGCAGGTACTGTGTTTTACATAGTTTTTTTGGTACACGTTTTGTCTTCTTTACATACTCCGCAACTGGTGGCCACACATGGTTAATGTGAACAAATGAATGGATACTTGAGGTACTGCTATTGCGCTTAGAATGCAGAACTTCTAGGAAGCTAAATAAGAACTCAGAAATGGGTACCAGGCAGCTGGCTTTTAGAAGGACAAAACGAGCGTACCGCAGCAGCCACCTCCACTGCTGGATGATGAAGTAGAGAATATGCCGCCAGAGGGAAGCTGCTGACTGGGGATTACTCTGGTCTCTACTGTAAGAAGGTCAGGGAGGGACAGTAGGGAATCCCCCAAACTGGGAAGGAAATGAAGCAGGTGATGCCATACAATTTACACGGCTTTATCAGGGTAACTTACTGACAGCGGGGATCAGGTGGAAGACGATCCAGGCTCTGGACAGTTATTCTCTGCAAAGGCTGGACCTTCGTGTGTAGACTTTTTAGAGTGAGGAGATGCGCAGAAAGGCACTGTAAGAGATCAAAGGGTTCCCATGCACTTAATTGGCAGCTCACCTTTCATTAGATCTCGTGGCACCACCTGTGTATCAGGAAAGGGAGAGGCTATGTTATCTCTAACAGATTCATGGGAAGCCAAAACAAGCCTCCTTTCATCCTGGCCTTGGTGGGCATTTCTGAAGCGGAAGCCCAGTTTCTGATGTGCAAAGTGGTTTTTCAGGATTACAAAAGACATTCCTCGTTACCTTCAGTGACAAGGCTACAAGGCTTCAGGATTCAGATGTTAGGTCTAACAGGTCATCATTTCCCTCTTAGTTACTGGTCATCCTTGCTCCCAGGGATGGCTATGCAGCAGACCTCATGGAACACCAACACAGATCTCAGCAAATATGGGGATAGAATTTCCATTTCTGCATAGCTCCTTGAATCTGTGCCTATTATAAAGAAAGAATGAAACTGATCAGTTTGTTATTACCCTCTGTGGAATTCCTCTGTAAAGCATGGTTTTGCTCAAACTCCCTCATTGTCTTCAAAGGCAAGATATGGGTGTGGTAGGCAGTGATGAGTGGGGCACAGCTATTAATTCAAGGGGAATGATACAAGTGACTCTGCTCTTGTGCTGTGTTCCCTGATAATAGTAAGTATACAGGCTCACAGGCTTTATTTTTTGTTTTTATGGGTGGTGTTTTTGGGGGCACAGTGTAACCCTGCTATCATAGGTGTTCTTACAATTTTTTAAAAATCCTTTCAAGCATTACAGGACTTCTGGACACTTATTTTTAGTTCCCCATTGATACACTGTTTCTCTACTACATTCTCTCAGCTTTGCTGCTCATCATGTATTGATCCAGAATTTAGCCAATAAAGGAAGAGAAACGTCCATGCTATTATTTTTTAAATGACTCCAAGCCCATTTCAAAAGTAGCGCTCATATGTAGTTCTCACTTATCATTATGTGATAATGATAATATTATAAAAGCCGCTGAAATAATCATTTAGAAAATCATACAAATTACCATTGGGTATATTATTACTGTATTTTAGAGTTTCATGAAAAAAATTTGGAAAGAATCTGGTCTGTAACTCAAGGTTTATTTTCAAAATAAAAAATATATTATTTAAAAATATATTTTAAGGACGCCTGGGTGGCTCAGTTGGTTGGGCGAATGCCTTTGGCTCAGGTCATTTTCCTGGACTTCCAGGATTGAGTACCGCATCCGGCTCCCAGCTCTTTGGGGAGTCTGCTTCTCCCTCTGACCTTTTCCTCTCTCATGCTCTCTCTCACTCATTCTCTCTCACATAAATAAATAAAATCTTTAAAAAAATATATATATTTTAATATACTACACACAAAGGGAAAGTCATTCCTGTTTTATTCAAAGTAACTTAATATCATTCTATTCTGTAACACTGTTATAAAGAAAAATTAGTAGCTCAAGAGCTGTACTGTAAGTATAGCAATTGTGGTTGTTGTTGGAATTCAGCTATCTACGAACTACTTCATCACATTGAACTAAATCAAAGCCTATACAGAGCACTGTGGAATCAATATAGGATTAAGAAAGAATTGTTCACATTACATCACTTAAGTGATAGATCCTAATCCCTATAATAAAGTCAAACATTGCCATGCTTGCAAAAGAATGAGATCATCAGACTGACTTTTTCATCTAAGATTAAAGAATCCGTCTAGAACGATCACATTACCACAGCAGCCCTTTGTGTTGCCATTCATCCCATCTTGGCATTCTGTGTTAGACCTTCCCATTTTGTCTTGGTGAGTTTATCAGGGGCTATTAGCACCACATGGAGGGGCCAAGAGCTATTAAGTAGCCATCTACACTGTGATTTGGAGGATCATGAAAATGATCACTGTCCACAAATATATTTCCACTACCCTCTGTTAGGATAGCTACCATCTGGGTGGTGAAAGCTTTTCAGAATTCTTGACATCTTTGTTACTAAAGAAGTTGGTTGTTTCTTTCTCCAAAGCACAAGACTTGCAGAGCAACCTTGTCATCTGGTTAGTGGTGATGCGTACAGCACTAGCAAAGCAATGAATTTGGAATAGATAACTGACACACAATGAGGTTCATAATCTGGTCTTTTGTGGCTTTTCTGTTAAAATGAGTACTAGCTAAATGCGCACTATAACATATATAAGAAGATTTAAAGGAATTACATGATACTTCTTCAATTTAAAGTTTATCAGTTGTACCTTGACCTACTCTTGGCTTACAAATTTAAAATGAAAATTTTCTAAGAATATCACAAGGCTTTAAAACTTTGTTTTACATCAAAAACCCATTTGGGGAAGATTGTAAAATAGGAAGATCCTAAGTTCACCTGGTCTCATGGATGCACCTAGGTAACACCCACATCAGTGTAAACAGCCCAGAAAATGACTAGCAGACTCCACTGCTAATCATAGGGAAGAGACCACACTGACAAATGGTAGGAAGGGTGGACATGTGATTAGGAATCTAAATGAAGGGTGAAGATGCAATTAGGAACCAAACTGACCTGTGAGACTGGCCATGGGAGGGAGGGACACCACAGACACAGAGAAGGAGGGGGAGAAGACCCCACAGCAAGCACCCGAGGCACAGGGGATCCACAATGGGAAGACAAATCCCCATAACATTTGACTCTGAAAACCAGGGCTTAATTGGTGAGGTATTACAATCAATGGGGCTCAACACCAGAAACTTTAAAAACCAGTGGCTCAGCTCTGGGAGAAGGAGAGGGCAATAGAAAAACAAATCTCTGCCCTTAAAGGGAAAGCATAACAAATAGCACTGCAGAGCTAGAGCATAGAAGCAGTAGTTTGACAAACACCTGGGTATATGGGAAGATCTATTTAGTAATCTCTGAATGTGTGCCGGAGGAGCAGGAATTTTTAGGGTACTTCTCTAAGAACTAAAGGGGGGGTGGGCACCACTTCCCTCCCTGTCCCCCCACTCCAGATACACAGATACTTGTGGGAACAAATGTAGTGTCAACACTCTACACCTAGCTTGCTAACAGCTGCTCATCCCCATGCTCTTCTCCAGACTCACTCCTTGGCTGTTCTCCAAAGTAGCAACAGATCACCTCCCACAGCAGACCTACAAACACAATGCTAACACCCTGTGTCCTACCCCCATATTTTCCAGTGGACCTGCTCCCTTTAACGTGACCTCCTTAGGAGTTCTCCAAAGTGGCTTCAGGTCTCCTCCAGCAGAAGGTGCAAAGCTTGCTAAAATTGTGAACCTCACCCCCATGTTCTTCTGCAAAGCCAACTTTTCCAACCTGCCCTCAGCAGGGGTTCATCCAAAGTGGTGAGACAAGTCTGGAAGTGTGCAAGCAGCCCTGACAGGAGTCAGCATCACCCCAAAGTGACTCTTGTCCTGAGAAGAGGGGATGATACCACACACACCATTTCCACTGCAGCCCTAGCAGTGAGCTGGAGGCAGACATCTGGTCTGACTGCAGACCCTGCCCAGCAATGAATGTCTCTTAGAGAACAACACAGGGAAAATGCCCTGCAGTTCAGTGTGACCACAGTTCTGGCAAATGCCCAGTCTGACCCAACACAACTCAAGCCCAAAGCAGCCCTAGATCCACCCATTGACAACCCAGGAACCAAACTCTTGCCACAACAGGTGAAGAGAGCCATTGCAGATGACTGGATGGAAAGCAAATGTGGCTCAGTCACAATAGTAGGGTGCCTACAACAGACATAGGAGACACCCCTGAAGTGCTAGGTTCTGAACAGGAGATATTGTGCTGTGGGGCACTTCAGGACCTCTATGTAAGACCACTAATTTCAAGAGCAGGAGACATAATTGGCTTTCTTAACACCCAAAAACAGACCAGAGAGTTAGACAAAAAGGAGACAGAGGAATATGTCCCAAATTAAAGACTGGGACAAAAACCACAAGAGAGCTAAGTGAAATGGAGATAAGTAATATGCTTGATAGAGAATTTAAAGTAATGGTCATGAGGGCACCTGGGTGGCTCAGTCAGTTAAGCATCTGATTCTTGTTTTGGCTCAGGGCATGATCTGAGGGTCATGAGATTGAGCCCCACATCAGGCTCCGTGCTCAGCAGGGAGTTTGCTGGTGACTCTGCACCTCCCCTTTTTTGCCCCCCTTTCTAAAATAACAAATAAATATATCTTAAAAGAATTAAGTAATAATCATAAAGATACTCACTGGACTTGAGAAAAGAGTAGAGGACCTCAGTCCCTCAACAAAGATATAGGAAACTTAAAAAAGAACTATTAGATATGGAGAACTTAATAACTGAAATTAAAATACATAGAGGAAATAACCACTAGACTAGAGAAAGCAAAAAAAAAAAATGGATCAGTGAGTTGAAGGACAGAGTAATGGAAAGCAATTGGGCTAAATAGGAGAAAGAAAAAAGAATAAGAGAATAGATTAAGGGAAATCAGTGATGCCATCAAGGGTAACATCATTGCATTATAGGGATCCCAGAAAGAGAAGAGAGAGTAAAGGCTGAAGAAAATTTACTTGAAGAAATAATAGCTGAAAACTGTCCTAATCTGGGGATTGCGTTATACATAAATGTTACATATAAACCTAATGGTAACCACAAATCAAAATTAGTAATAGATATACAAAAAATAAAGTCAAAGAAATCTAGGTATATCATGAAAGAAACCTAGCAAACCACAAGGGAAGACAGCAAGACAAGAAAGGAACAAAGAAGAACTACAAAAACAACCAGAAATCAAGGGAGAAATGACAATAAGTACACACCTATCAATAATTACTTTGAATATAAATGGCCTAAATTCTTCAACCAAAAGACAGAAGGTGACTGAATCGATAAAAAAAGGAAGACCCATCTACATGCTTCCTTAAAGAGACTCATTTCAGATCTAAAGACACATGCTGATTGAAAGTGAAGGGATAGAGAAGCAAGTATCATGCAAATGTAAATGAAAAGAAAACCAGGGTTGCAATACTTATGTTGGACAAAATAGACCTTAAAACAAACACTGTTATAAGAGACAAAGAAGGACAAGACCTTACATAATCATAAAAGGAATAATCCAACAAGATATAATAACTGTAAATATCTATATTCAACATGGGAACACCCAAATACATAAACAGCTATTAACAAACATAAAGGAACAAATCAATAGGAATACAGTATTGGTAGGGGACTTCAACACCCTGCTTACATCAATGGACAGATCTAAAAGGAAATCAACATGGAAACAATGGCTTTGAAGGACACACTGGATTAGATGGATCTAAAAGATATATTCAGAACATTAAACCCTAAGCAACAGAATACACATTCTCTTCAAGTGCACTTGGAACATTCTCCACAATAGATCATGTGTTGGGCCATGAAACAAGTCTCAACAAATCAAAAAAGACTGAAGTCACACCATGCATCCTTTCCAACCACAATGTTATGAAACTAGGAATCAACCATAAGAAAAAATCTGGAAAGATCACAAATACATGGAGGTTAAATAACATATTACTAAACAATGAATGGGTTAACCAAATCAAAGAAGGAAAAGTTAAGTACATGGGGACAAATGAAAGTTAAGTACATGGGGACAAATGAAAATAAAAACAATGGTCCAAAACCTTTGGGATGCAGCAAAAGCTGTTCTGAGAGTGAAATTTATAGCAATACAGGCCTACCTTAAGAAGCAGGAAAAAATCAGTTGCCTGTCTGGTTCAGTTGGTAAAGCAATGCAACTCTTAATCTTGGAGTTATGAATTCAAGCCCCACATTGGGTGTAGAGCCCACTTAAAACAAAATTAAATAAAAATTAAAGAAAAGAAGCAAGAAAAATCTCAAATAGACAACCTAACCTCAAACCTGAAGGAGCAAGAAAAAGAAGAACAAACAAAATCCAAAACCAGTAGAAATGTTGCCAGGTGAACTGGCAAGACCCCAGGCCCTGAGACCTTGACCTAGCTCATCCAAAGATTTTGCTGATGGCTCTTGATTTTGTTACAAGAAAGAATTCAAGGATAGACAACACAGAGGATGAGTGACAGAAGCAGGAAAATTTATTAAAGCAAATGTACACTTTTCAGACATGAGAGTGAGAACGAGAGGGAGAGGAAAGTGTATGTGGGTGAGTGAGCTGCTCTGCCCTGGGGTTTGAATTTCTATCTTTTATCAACAGTTGTTAGGAAGGGGGAGGAATATTCACTACTTGCATGGAATTCTTGGAAGCAGTGTTTCAGGCTTTCTCTTCCTTAATTTGTCAAGGTTTTCTGCCTATTTTGTCAGCCATCTTGGGCCTGTCTGGTTTGATCCAGCTGCTTGTGGCTTTGTTTTGGAGTGCTGCCAGGACAAGTCTCTGACTTTCCCAAGAACTGGCCATGACTTCCTCTTTGTGGCCTCCAGGTATATTGTTAGAACCTAATTGCCTCTAACATTCATGCCTCTAGGACTCTGGGCTCTTAAAATCTTTTAAGGGAAAATGGGTGACAGTCCATCTTCTGTAACTACTTCATGCTGGCCAGGGATGTTGACCCTGCCTGAGGGCTCCAGAAGTCCTAGCTGTCTAAGTTTTAGGAAACCTGAATGGACAGTGCAGTTAGAAGTTATGGCTTGATCTAGTGGGTATTGATAGTCATTTGTTTTGGGGTTTCTTTGGGGGTTGTTGTGGACCACCATCTGGAGATTTACCTGACTGGAGGCTTTCTTTAACTTCTGTGGCTGAGCTGATCCATACACAGCATGATGTGTTAGCTCTTATGCAGTCTTTCTGATTTCTGTAAAAATGTAGTCAAGGGCCTCTTGTAGCCAAGTTGTTGCCTGGTTTTATCTATATGGATTCTTACTTCTCAGGAGGATGTAATTACAGCAGGTGGTATTGGCTACCATATAGACTGTCTTGTTTAGCATGCAATCAGTTAATAAGGCATTTCTATGGAAACAAAAGAAAAACATAGGTTAATGGTTGGAGCAAACCTAGAGTCTGAGTCCTAGGTGCTGCCAGTGAGAACATTTCTAAATGTCAGGCTTGAAGGATCCTCAGATGGGGGCTGGGGGAGAGCAAACTGATGGATCCTTTTAGTTTGTGGTTCAAATCCCCCTGATGATCCTTTTGAGTGGCCCACAGGCAATAGGCACTAAGATTGTTTATACATGAGTTTTGTGACAATTTCTCTCAAGTTGACCTCAACTTGTCCAGCTTCAGTTTGTAGGGCCTTGGGAAAAAGGGAAATTTTTGTTCTCAATGACTCCAAGTCAAGAGAATGAAAGAAAATTGGAAATCTTTAGTTTGGAGAGTCCTAGCCAGATATTCAAGGAAACCAGAACAATTCAGGACCCAGCCTGGTTTTATAGGCAAACAATAAACTGTAAGACCATCAGAACTAGAATCCAACATCCACAAACATAATATTTCTCTAGAATCACCCTCATTTTCATTAAAGATAGCCAAATCAAGACTGATTTATTTGTAAAACAAGTCCAGTTTTAACAAACCTGACCTAATTATTTCCATAAACTTAGCAAGAATGGTGATGGACCATTTAAGTTTTTTAACAATCTTCTTTTCTAGGGAATTTCAGATTGAGCATTTAACAGCCTCTCATTTAAGGCCAGAAGCCAAGCCAAAAACTTGCCAGCAGACATGACTGCAATAGCTATAGATTTGGAGGAATTCTTCTCGAGGTCCCCCAAATATCCTGGGAAGGAATTTGGCACCTGCCAGGAAGTAACATTCTCTACTCAACCTGGTAGGGCTGCTGGGAACTCTGAGTAAGGCATCTGGCCAACATTTCCAAGGGGTTTTATTGGCTCCATCAAGCTTTAATTCCTTAAAGCTGTGTGGTCATATCTGTAATATGCATATGCATGCTGCTCTCAAATATGACATTCCAGTCAAAGCCTTGATAATATAATCAATGTTTCCAATGGTCTCCAGTTACAAGAACAGATTCCTATTGAAATTATGTAAACAACTGCAGTTGCCATGAAAGAGAGAATACTTACTGACAGTTTCTGAACTCTGGAGGGTTCTGGTAGAGAGAAAAGTTAAATGTGTCAGTTTGTTCACAAAAGAATATTTTATCATATTTTATCACATCTATCTTCTTAAGGGAAGATGTTTCCTTAAATCTGGAAGAGCCAACATAAGAGAACCAGCAATGTTTTAAACAAGAGTCATAAAAACCATAATCATCCTTCTCAATTCATTCAGTCCCATGTTACTAATTCTTGTTCTTTTTGAATGCAGCTTTTACATTAGTTCCAGAAATTCCTACCCAGTTTAGTTTTATGATCTTAAAGATATTAGAAATCTGTATTTGTCAAAAGTCCTTTTCATGCATATCCTTGAAGATGAGAAATATTCTGCAGGAGCTTCAGAACAGTAATCATAAATGACAAAAGACTCAAAAGTGGACATGGTTAAAGATCTGGTAAGAGTTCATTATCATGCAGGTGACAAGGTAATCTAGTTATTTCTGTGACATAACATTTTAGTAATTAGAATGTAAAGTGATGACTTTATGCCAGGACATATTAAAACTTCAGGAATCTCATATATTTTCTGGAATAGTTAGATCATGTACTCTTAAAATACAACCTAAAAAGGTTTATCACCATTTTTTGGACAATGCTTCCTGTATAATTTAACATATCAAGTATACAAACCTAATTAGACAAAGACTTCATTTAGAACTCAAATCTTCGGAAATTTGTTAAAAACCTGAGAAAGTTTTAGAGTGCCTAAGTAGGATGACAGATAATTATAAAACAATATTTAATTATCTAATTAAACCAAGGTGGCAATAAGAGATTCTACACAAAGTTTTACAGTTGTAAACAAAACTTAACTATTTTAATACTGAAAAATTTTAGTTCTCTTAAGTAATCAAAGACCTGATAGATAAAACACAGAAACTTTGGTTTTCTGGGCCAAAAAAGAAAAAAACCCATATTTGTTTACAATTTCTTATCAAGAACAGACCAACAATCCAAGAAAACTTTGTATTTTTAACAGAGAGTAAACCACTTTCAATGTTATACCAGTACCCTTCTAAAAATTCATCCATTCCAATCTCAGTCTTGATTACAAAATTCTTTCCAAAGTTTTCCCTTTATAAACCTTTTACAATCTCTTTTTCACTCAGATTTTGTCCTAAGCCTTCTCTCTCTTGTTTTAGGAAAAAATTACTTTCTTTTACCTCAACAAAAATGTATCCTCATCCCTCACCCCTTTCCTAAACATCTCCTACTTCCTACCTGCAGAGTTGCTTCCCTTATCATTTTCAATTACATTTAGAAGAATTTTACTTTAAGAAAATTAGCCTCCAGTGAAAACTAAGTAGTAACTAACTGTGAACTCTGTTATACCAGAATTCTTTAGATCAGAAATTTATGAATATATTTCATAATTTCTAGAAACACCCTTTTTTTACATAACACAACTTTAATAAAGCTTAAAACATGTTTACTACCAAATCCAAGTATCCTCAGTTTCTCTGCAATAAGAAGCCCAAATCAGACAAACCTACATTCAGTAAATCAATGCTTTAGTATTCTATTTTATGTGGAAAAGTCTTAGCTATTCAATGAATTTAACCCAATTTATCATTTAACTTAGCAAAATTTGAATGTTTTAGGTTAGCAAATATTTTGAAAGATATTTAAAAGTTTCAGCTACAAAACCTTTTTGTCTGTTTAACCTACTTATTATTAACAATTGCCCATGAAAACTTCTATGAGACAGACAAATTAACCATCAGTTTTAGTTGTCTTTTTGTTGACAAATTGCAACAGAGATAACATGAGCTTATTTGATTTTTAGTAAACCTTGTAAGAATAGAAGTTTTATATGTAATGTTGATAACTCTAAAAACATGTTTATTTTAATTAACTGAACAAGCTTGAATGTGGTGCTTGTCTCCACTAAAAAGTCAATCAATTTGCTCCCAGTGTCAATTTTATTTGGGACTCCTGAGGGGAAATCCAGAGTGGATGGTTTAAGTCTAGGGGAGTCCTTGGGTGCCTTCATGCTATTTTGGGAAGTGCTTCAATTTGAACTTCACAAGGAGGTAGCCCAATAGCTTGGGGTGCTCTGTGCTCCTCAACAGTGAGGGTAGGGGGAGAAGGAGCCAATGGTGCCAGAGGCACAAAGGATGGTACAGGAGATGGTTATGCAAGCCATGTCCATGGTAATGTAGAAACAGGAGTGGGGGAGGCAGGGCACAGGGGCTGAGCTGATGAATGCTGAAATGCAGCCAGCAAGGCTGGAAGCAGATAAAAACCCAGAAGGCAGAGAAAGAGGATCCTAATATGCACATATGTGAACTTACCTAAAGCTCATCAGGTTGAACAGCTGAACAGATGCATGTTTTCTTTCCACAACAAATAGTGAGAATAGGCAGTCCATGCTGGGTCAGAGAAGACAGGGAGCCTCCTTAAAACAAAAGGAGTTTTGACAGGATGAGAATACACTGACAGCAGTCTGCATTCATAGGTAGACTAGCCACAGACAATTGGCTCCAATTATCATAGCAATTAACCTGGGATATGAATGAGGGAGAAGCTCCCCATACCAAAAATTGGGCAATATTCATTCAATTCTTTCAAGATAGGTTGCAGATCTGACACACAAAAGAAGACACAAACAAACAAGAGACTCAGGAAAAACAGGGGGGAGGCTTGTACAATCTTGGCAGTAACCTATTTACAAGAGAGGAGAGGAGGGGCACACAGAGAACAGGACAGAACACAGGTGAAGTGGTAGATTAACAGAAGTAGAACTGCCTGAGGCTGTTGATCAGCTGACAGTGGGTTGAGGGGTAGAGAGTAAGGAGAATGGTGTCCTTAGACCTCCTGAAGGGGTATGGACAGATCAGAGTTTTGGTATAAGGCCATAAAGACCTGACCATATGGGAGATTGGTACCCCTTTTTTTTTCCCTCCCCAGAAGAGATCAAGTTGTAATATGGTATTATAGTTAAGACTACCATTCTCTGGTCAGACTTCCCTGTCCTCTAGTTTACATCAGGGCCTAGCAGTGTTACAAAAGAAGATAAGTGTTTTTCTTTTTAAGCTTTCTTTTGGGAACTGGTCCCAGTGTCTCAAAATACATCTTAGGAGAGAATTTGGGGATGGACACAGATTTTTCCATTGTCTTCAGGGAGAGATGACTACTTTAATGAGAAAAGGAGCAACAAAACATGGGCTCCCATTGTTCCCAAGAGGGGGCTCTGATCTCCTGAGAACGTTTATAGAAGCCTGGAGTCTTACTATCCTGAAGAGAGCAGATTTTTCTCTCAGGATCTCAATAGGACCTTAATTAGGAACTCTTCCAGAGATTTCTGATGGTGAGTGGACTGTGGGCATCCCCAGCCTGCTGTCCATTTGCCCCCTGTCATCACAGCGTGGCTAACATGCTATGTGATGAACTGGCCAGCCTTTGTTCTAGGGCCTGTGCTTCATCCTGGCACCTAGAGTGACAGGAGTGATGGCCCTCCTGAAGATCCCGATAGGAATGATAAAAGCAATGTTCAATAAGTAGCCCTGAAGTACTGAAGTGGACTCCTCAGAAGTGGACATCATTATGATTTCAAGATCTTGAAATATCTTATTCTCTTTGTTCTGATCGGTCTCTCCACAATTGGTGGCAAACAATGGTTGCCAAGGATAGGGGTTGCCTTAGATTTTCTAAGTATTTCTTGTCTGACTCACAGGAACATTTTGATCTCTTCTACTTTGTAGCCCGTCTAGATAGATCTATCCTCTATGTCCCACTTTCCTCTGACTCCCTGAACTGCTTGGGTTGAATGGCATTCAGTTAAATGGTGACTAACACAAACCCACAGGGAAAATCTTGTTGGGTGGGGTCCCTTGCTAGGGTATAAATGGCTTATAGCCTATTTTATGGTGATCCATGTAAACAAAACAGTGAGAGTTACAGGATCTCTGTGATGGGCAGCAGAACATCCCACAGGTCTCTCTGTGCCCTATCATCAGCAAGGGAGAGCCTGAAGTAGGTATGAGAAGGACCAGCTGAGGCTCAACATGGGGCACCAGAGTGTCCCATGATCTGGGAGATGTGAAATAAATCTTGCAGATATTCCACAATACAAGGACAAGTCTCTGCCATTCTCAAGATAATCTTTCAAAGTGAACCTGCTCTTCCTGGTGTCAGCTTTGTGCTGTCCCATCTCTGGTGGTTGTCTGAGGGAACAAATGTGAATGGGCTGAGAGGAGTGAGTCTGTAGTTGATAAAAAAAATAAAATAAAATAAGAGAGGGGTGCCTGGGTGGCTATGAGTTAAGCATCCAATTCATGATTTCTGCTCAGTTCATGATCTCAGGGTTATGAGACTGAGCCCCATGTCTGGCTCTGTGCTAGGTGTAGAGCCTGCCTGAGATACTCTCCCTCTCCTTTTGTGCCACCTCCTGCTCATGTGTGTGCCTTCTCTCTCTAAAATAACAAATAAAATCTTAAAAAAAAAAAAGAAAAGAGGAGATAAATAAGTACAAGATGCTTAACACATAATAGAAGGACCAAAAGAAAGATTTCTGAAGAGGTAGAGATCATCTGGGAATACAAGGATTAGTACATTAATACCAAGGATTAGTGTAATGAATCTCAGTGTGCTGCATGTGAGTGTCACTTCCATGAATGACCATTAACCACTCTTTTACATATTTCAGTTTCTCCCACTGGAAGTCTAAGACAACCGGGGGAGGGGATCTCAAAGCACTGGAGGGTCAGTCCTTACATGTGTGTTCATGGATGAGCCAAGGTTTTAATTACCAGTGAGATGGAAAGCCCTATGTGACCTCTGTACCTCCTGAGAAATAATCTCTGACACTTCCATAAAACTCTTAGTCACCTAAGAGTGCTTTTTGACTAGAAGGAGCAAGTGTCCCTTTATTCTTCAGAGCTGAAAATCAGTCTATCATAAATGCTATTGGACCATCTAGTTCTCAGGTAGATCAGAAAAAGACAATAGAACAAAGGAGTGACTAAGCAACTCTCCAGCACAAGGTAGGCAAAAGTTGGAGACTCACTGATGAATAAGGTCACTTAACACACCGTTACCTACATGGTTGCCAAAAGATGGTGCTGGGTAAACTGGGGAGACTCCAGGACCCTGAAGCCTCAACCCAGCTCATCCCAAAGATGTCACTGATGATTCTTGGTCTTGTTACAAGAAAGAATTCAAGACAGACACAACAGAGTGGATGGGTGACACAAGTGGAAAAGTTTATTAAAGAAAAAGTACACTCTTGATATGTGAGAGCAGGTAAATTGGATGGAGAGAAAGAGAGAGGGAGGGAGAGAGAGAGAGAGATGTGAGCTCGGAGGTTTAGGTTTCTATCTTTTTTTTTTTCTTTCTCTCTCTCCGGCCCTTCATTCTCTCCTTTCCTACCTTTTCTTTCCCTTCCTTCCCTCCTTTCCTTCCTTTTTTTCCTTCCCTTTCCTCCTTCCCTTCCCTTCTGTCCCTTCCTTCCCCCTTTTTTCCTTTTTTCCCCTGAATGACCCTGAGATAAGACCTGAGCTGAGATCAGGAGTTGGATGCTTAACTGACAGAACCACCAAGGTGCTCCCTGGTTTCTATCTTTTATTAACAGTTGTTGACAAGGGGGGAATATTCATTACCTGGGGAGGGGAGATGGAGTTTTTGAAAGCAGCATTTCAGCTTTTTCCTCCTTATTTGGCCTGGGGTTTCTGGCCTATTTTGTCAGCCATCTTGGGCCAGTGGTTTCAAATACTGCCAGGACAGGCCTCTGACTTTCCCAATAGCTGACCATGACTTCCTCTCTGCAGGCCACCAGGCATCCTGTTAGAACCTAAGGAACTGTCTCTAATGGAAGGAAGGAAATAATGAAGATTAGAGTAGAAATAAGTGAAATAGAAAAAAAAAAAAACCAATAGAACAGATCAATGAAACCAGGAGCTCGTTCTGTGAAAAGATCAACAAACTTAATAAACCTTTTTCCAGACTCATAAGGGAGAGAGAGGGAGATGGTGATAGAGACAGAGAGAGAGGTAGAGGGGATTCAAATAAATAAAATCAGAAATAAAAGGAGAAATAAACAACACTACAAAAATAAATACAAAAGATTTTATGAGAATATTGTGAAAAACTATACACCAACAAATTGGACAATTTAGAAGAAATGGACAAATTCCTAGAAACATATAAACCTTCTAAAACTGAACCAGGAAGAAACAGAATATTCAAACAGACTGATTACTGGCAATAAAAATAAGTCAGTAATAAAACAACAACAACAACAACAACAAAACTTCCAACAAACAGAAGTCCAGGACCAGATGGCTTTACAGGTGAATTCTACTGAACATTTAAAGAGTTAATACCTATTTTTTGTAACTATTTCAAAAATTAGAAGACAAAAGAAAGCTTCCAAATTCATTCTATGAGGCCAGTACTACCCTGATACCAAAACCAGATAAAGACACTACAAAAAAAAAGAGAACTACAGGCCAATATCTCTGATGAACGTAGATGCAAAAATCCTCAACAAAATATTAGCAAACTGAATCTAATAATACATTAAAAAAATCATTCAGCACCATCAAGTGGAATTTATTCCTGGGAAGCAAAAGTGGTTCGATACTCACAAACCAGGGACGCCTGGTTGGCTCAGTGGGCTAAGCCTCTGACTTTGGCTCAGGTCATGATCTCAGTGTCCTGGGATCAAGCCCCCACATTGGGCTTTCTGCTCAGCTGGGAGCCTCTTTCCCTCTCTCTGTCTGCCTCTCTGCCCACTTGTAATCTTTCTCTCTGTGTCAAATAAATAAATAAAAAATCTTTAAAAAATATTCAAAAATCAATGAGATACATCATATCAACAAGAGAAAGGATAAAAACCATGTGATCATTTCAATAGATGCAGAAAAAGCAGTTGACAAAGTACAACATCTATTCATCCTCAAAAAAGTAGGTTTAGTGGGAGTGTACCTTAACATAATAAAGGCTGTAATGAAAAACCTACAGCTAACATCATATTCAGTGGTGAAAAATTGAGTTTCCCCTAAGGTCAGGAATAAGACAAGAATGTCCATTATCCCTACTTTTAGTCAGCATAGCACTGGAAGTCCTAGCCATGGCAATCACACAAGAAAGAGAAATAAAAGACATCTAAATTGGGAAGGAAGAAGTAAAATTGTCACTATTTGCAGATGACATGAGACTATATAGACAACCCTAAAGACTCCACCAAAAAGCTACGAGAACTGATAAATGAATTCAGTAAGTTTGCAGGATTCAAAATCAATATAAAGAAATTCATTACATTTCTATTTATGAGTAATAAATACATTACATTTCTATTTATGAATAATAAAGTAGCATAAAGAGAAATTATCATGGATTGGGAGAACAAATATTGTTAAAATATCTATACTACCCAAAGCACTCTATAACACATTTAAAGCAATCTATCAAAATACAAATAGCATTTTTTTCACATAATTAGAACACATAATACTAAAATTTGTATGGAACCACAAAAGATCCCAAACAGCCAAAGCAGTCTTAGAATAAAACTGGAGATATCACAATCCAAGATTTCAGGTGATACTACAAAGCTACAGTAATCAAAAAAGTATAGTCCTAGCACAAAAAACAGATACATAAATCACTGGGACAGAATAGAGAGTACAGAAATAAGCCCGTGATTATATGGTCAATTGATTTACAAAGAATAGGCAATGGAAAAGAGACAATCTCTTTAAGAAATGGTGTTGGGAAAACTGGACAGTTAAATGCAAAAGAATGAAACTGGACCACTTTCTCACACCACACACAAAGATAAAGTAAAAATGAATTAAAGAGCAAAATGTGGGACCTGAAATTACAAAATTCCTGGAAAAGAGCAGTCAGTAATTTCTGACATCCTAAGTAGCAATATTTTTCTATGTCTCCTGAGGCAAGGAAAACAAAAGCAAAAATAAACCACTGGGACTACATAAAAATTGAAAGCTGTTGCACAGAAAAAGAAAAAAAAAATCAACAAAAAGACAACCTACTGAATGGAAGAAGAGAATTGCAAATGATATATCAGACAAGCTGTCAGTATCCAAAAATATATAAAGAACTTAAACAATTCAACACCCAATAAACTAAATTATCCAATTAAAAAATGGGCAAAAGATATGAACAGACATATCTCCAAAGAAGACATCCAGATGGCCAACAGATCCATGAAAAGATATTCATTATCACTTACCATCAAGGAAATGCAAATTAAAACCACAATGAGATATTACTTCACACCTGTCAGAATGGCTAAATCTACAGCACAAGAAACAAAAGGTGTTGGTGAGGATGTGGGGAAAAAGGGAGCCTCATGCACTGTTGGTGGGAGGGCAAACTGGTGCAAAACAGTATAGGGGTTCCTCAAAAAATTAAAAATAGAATCACCATATGAGTCAGTAATTTCACTACTGGATATTTACTGAAACAATACAAAAACACTAATGCAGAAAGATATTGCACCTCTTTGTACTGCAGCCTTATTTAGTATAGCCAAGACACTGAAGCAACCCAACTGTTCATCAAGAGATGAGTGTATAAAGAGGTGGTACATATGCTATGGATTATTACTCAGCCATAGAAAATGAAATCTTGCCATTTACAACATCATTGATCACTCTAGAAGTTATAATACTAAGTAAAATAAGTCAGAGAAAGAAGTACTGTATGGTTTCATTCATATGTGGAATTTAAGAAATAAAACAAATTAATAAGGAAAAAAAGAGACAAACTTAGAAACATGCTCTTAAATATAGAGAACTGGTGATTACCAGAAGGGAGGTGGGTACAAGAAATAGGTGAAGGGGATTAAGAGTACACTCATCATGATGAGCACTGAGTAATGTACAGAACTGTTGAAGCACTATTGTACACCTGAAACTAATATGACACTGTGTTAATTACACTGGAATTAAAACAAATCCATAAAATTTGGTTGGAGTAGAAATGTAGACCTTTATAATGTTTTCAAAGTTAGGGTTGTCATCAACTTAAAATCAATTTATTAATAAAGTTGTTTTATGTAAGCCTCATGGTACCCACAAAGCAAAATTCTATGGTATATACAGAAAACATAATGAGAAAGGAATCTAAGCATGTCAGTAGAGAAAATAAATCACGAAATAATTAGGGAAAAAAAAAAAAAAGAAAAAGAAAATGGTCCCAAACCTCTGGGAGGTAGCAAAAGCTGTTCTAAGAGGGGGAATTTCTAGCAATATAGGCTTACCTCAAGAAGCAGAAAAATCTCAAATAAGCACCTTACCTTGCATCTAAAGGAGCTAGAAAAAGAATAACAAACAAAACCTAAAACAAGCAGAAGGAAATAAATAATAAAGATTAGAATAGAAATAAATAGGAGTGAGGCATGATGGCAGAGGAGTAGGAGACCTAAATATCATTGGGTCCCAGGAGTTCAGCTAGCTAATTATCAAAGCATCCTGAACACCTATAAACTCAATAGGAGATCGAAGAGAAGAAAAGCAGCCATTCTATGAACAGAAAAGCAACTGACTTCTGGAAGGTAGGACATGCAGAGAAGTGAATCTGAGGCGATATACACGAAGAAAGACTGCAGCAGGAAGGGGCTGGCTCCCAGCAAGCAGTAGAGCGGTGAGGCACAAAATCAGAGCTTTTAGAAGTCTGCTCCACTGAGGGACGTTGCTTCAGAGGCTAAGTAGGGGTGGAATCCTTGCTGGGTTAGTGTGGTCTCAGGACCCTCAGGGTCACAGAAAGACCCCGGGTGCCTGAGTGTGGCAGAGCTCCCAGATATTGGAGTGGGGAAACCAACTGTGGAGATGGAGCCAAGGAGGGGGCTCTAAGCTTGGGGTTACCTTAAACCATGATCTTAGGCACAGCTGGGCCACTGTTCTTCGAGAAGGGACCCACAAGTGGAAGATCCAGGTAGATAGTTTCTCCTAACAGATCAAAATAAACCCTAAATCTAGCACATGGCTTTGTTTTAGTCTCCAGCCTGACCACCTTCTTTCCTCTTTTTTTTCTTTTTTCAACCAATTTCTTATTAATTCCTTTTCTAGAATCTTCTTTTATTTTCATCTTCACAATCATCTTCCATCCCTTCTTCATGTTTACCCTATATCTGTTTAAATATACAGATATAGGGTATATATAATATATAATAATATATATTAATATTATTATATTAATATATCTGTATATATACATATTATATATCTGTATATATACATATTATATATCTGTCTATTATATATATATTTTATATATTATATCTATATATTATATTATATATCTGTATATATACTGTATATATATGTATTATATATAATACATATATATATAAAACATGAAGGGATGGAAGATATATATGTATATATTATATTTCTTTAAAATTTTTTATTTTAATATTCTTTATATATATAATATATATAATATATATAGTATATAATACATATTATAAATATATAATATATATAATATTCTATAATTCTTTAAAATTTGGGGAGACAGTTTCTTCTAAAGGACCAAAATACACCCAAAATCAAGTGTGGTGCTCTATTCTATTCACCAGTCTAATATAGATAGAGACAGAGATAGAGATAGAGATATAATTTTTCCTTATTTCTTCACCCCAATTTCAGGTCTCCTCCAATTTGGCTAGTTTATCTTGTTCTGGGGTCATTGCTACCCTTTTAGTATTTTGTTCTCTCATTCATCTATTCTTATCTTGATAAAATGACAAGGCAGAAAAAGTCACCACAAAACAAAACAAAACAAAAAAACAAGAGGCAGTACTGATGACTAGCAACCTAATCAATACGGACATTAGCAATATGTCAGAACTAGAGTTCAGAATGATGATTATGAAGGTGCTACCTGGGCACAAAAAAGCCACAAGTGGAAGACTAAGAACTAAAATCTAACCAAATTGAAATTAAAAAAGCTATTAATTAAGTGCAATAAAATATGGAGGCTCTTACTGCTAGGATAAATGAGGCAGAAGAGAGAATTAGTAATATAGAAGACCAAATGACAGAGAATAGAGAGGCTGAGAAAAAGAGAGATGAAACAACTACTGGACCAGGAGAAGAGAATTCAAGAGATAGGTGATACCATAAGACAAAACAATATTAGATGGGCGCCTGGGTGGCTCAGTGGGTTAAGCTGCTGCCTTCGGCTCAGGTCATGATCTCAGGGTCCTGGAATCGAGTCCCGCATCGGGCTCTCTGCTCAGCAGGGAGCCTGCTTCCCTTCCCCTCTCTGCCTGCCTCTCTGTCTACTTGTGATCTCTCTCTCTGTCAAATAAATAAATAAAATCTTAAAAAAAAAACAATATTAGAATAACTGGGATCCCAGAAGAAAAAGAAAGAGAGAGGCAGAAGGCATATTGGAGCAAATTATAGCAGAGACTTTCCCTAAAGTGGCGAAGGGAACAAGCCTCAAAATCCAGGAGGCACAGAGAATCCCCCTCAAAAATCAATAAAAATAGGTTCACACCCTGTCATCTAATACAAAACTTCCAAGTCTCAGTGACAAAGAGAAAGTCCTGAAAGCAGCTCAGGACAAGAGGTCTGTAACATACAACAATAGAAATAATAGATTGACAGCAGACCTACCCACAGAGACCTGGCAGGCCAGAATGGACTGGCATGATATATGCAGAGCAATAAATGATTAAAATATGAAGCCAAGAATACTATATCCAGCTAGGCTGTCATTGAAAATAGAAGGAGAGATAAAAAGCTTCCAGGACAAAAAAAATTTAAAAGAATTTGCAAACACCAAACCAGCCCTACAGGAAATACTGAAAGGGGTCCTCTAAGCAGAGAGAGCCTAAAAGTAACAAACCAGAAAGGAACAGAGATAATATACAGTGACAGTCACCTAACAGGCAATATAATGGCACAAAACTTATATCTTTCAATAGTTACCCTGAATGTAAATGCACTAAAGGCCCCAATCAAAACACACAGGGTATCAGAATGGATTAAAGAAAAAAAACAACAAAACCCATCGATATGCTGTCTACAAGAAACTCATTTTAGACCCAAAGACACCTCCAGATTTAAAGTGAGGGAGTGGTCAACTCATCTTCGACAAAGCAGGAAAGAATGTCCAATGGAAAAAAGACAGCCTCTTCAATAAATGGTGTTGGGAAAATTGGACAGCCACATGCAGAAAAATGAAATTGGATCATTTCCTTACACTACACACAAAAATAGACTCCAAATGGATGAAGGACCTCAGTGTGAGAAAGGAATCCATCAAAATACTTGAGGAGAACACAGGCAGCAACCTCTTCGACCTCAGCCGCAGCAACATCTTCCTAGGAACATCACCAAAGGCAAGGGAAGCAAGGGCAAAAATGAACTATTGGGATTTTATCAAGATCAAAAGCTTTTGCACAGCAAAGGAAACAGTTAACACAACCAAAAGACAACTGACAGAATGGGAGAAGATATTTGCAAATGACATATCAGATAAAGGGCTAGTGTCCAAAATCTATAAAGAACTTAGCAAACTCAACACCCAAAGAACAAAGAATCCAATCAAGAAATGGGCAGAGGACATGAACAGACATTTCTGCAAAGAAGACATCCAGATGGCCAACAGACATGAAAAAGTGCTCCATATCACTCGGCATCAGGGAAATACAAATCAAAACCACCATGAGATATCACCTCACACCAGTCAGAATGGCTAAAATTAACAAGTCAGGAAATGACAGATGCTGGCGAGGATGCGGAGAAAGGGGAACCCTCCTACACTGTTGGTGGGAATGCAAGCTGGTGCAATGACTCTGGAAAACAGCATGGAGGTTCCTCAAAATGTTGAAAATAGAACTACCCTATGACCCAGCAATTGCTGGGTATTTACCCTAAAGATACAAACGTAGTGATCCGAAGGGGCATGTGCACCCGAATGTTTATAGCAGCCATGTCTACAATAGCCAAACTATGGAAAGAACCTAGATGTCCATCTACAGACGAATGGATAAAGAAGATGTGGTATATATACACAATGGAATACTATGCAGCCATCAAAAGAAATGAAATCTTGCCATTTGCGACGATGTGGATGGAACTAGAGGGTATCATGCTTAGCGAAATAAGTCAATCGGAGAAAGACAACTATCATATGATCTCCCTGATATGAGGGAGAGGAGATGCAACATGGGGGGTTAAGGGGGTAGGAGAAGAATAAATGTAACAAGACGGGATTGGGAGGGAGACAAACCATAAGTGACTCTTAATCTCACAAAACAAACTGAGGGTTGATGGGGGGAGGGGGGTTGGGAGGGGGGGTGGGGTTATGGATATTGGGGAGGGTATGTGCTATGGTGAGTGCTGTGAAGTGTGTAAACCTGGCGATTCGCAGACCTGTACCCCTGGGGATAAAAATATATGTTTATTAAAAATAAAATTAAAAAAAAAATAAAGTGAGGGAGTGGAAAACAATTTACCATGCTAATGGACATCAAAAGAAAGCGGGGGTGGCAATCCTTCTATCACACAAATAGATTTTAAGTCAAAGACTACAATAAGAGATAAGGAAGGACACTATCATACTTAAAGGGTCTGTTCAACAAGAAGGTCTAACAATTTTAAATATCTATAACCCAACAGGGGAGCAGCCAATTATATAAACCAATTAATAACAAATCAAAGAAACACATCAACAATAATACAATAATAGTAGGGGACTTTAACACCCCCCTCACTGAAATGAACAGATCATCTAAGCAAAATATCGACAAGGAAATAAAGGCTTTAAATAACACACTGGACCAGATGGATGTCACCGATATATTCAGAACATTCCATCCCAGAGCAACAGAATACACATTCTTCTCTAGTGTACATGGAACATTCTCCAGAATAGATCACATCCTGGGTCACAAATCAGGTCTCAACCAGTACCCTAAGATTGGGATCATTCCCTGCATATTTTCAGACCACAATGCTCTGAAACTAGAACTCAATCACAAGAGGAAAGTTGGAAAGAACTCAAATACATGGAGGCTAAAGAGTATCCTACTAAAGAATGAATGAGTCAACCAGGAAATTAAAGAAGCATTTAAAAAATTCATGGAAACAAATAAAAAGGAAAACACAACTGTCCAAAATCTTTAGGACACAGCAAATGCGGTCCTGAGAGGACAGTATATAGCAATACAAGCCTTTCTCAGGAAACAAGAAAGGTCTCATGTACACAATCTAACCCTACACCTAAAGAAGCTGGAGAAAGAACAACAAAGAGAGCCTAAACCCAGCAGAAGAAGAGAAATATTAAAGATCAGAGCAGAAATCAATGAAATAGAAACCAAAAGAACATTAGAACAGATCAACAAAACTAGGAGCTGGTTCTTTGAAAGAATTAATAAGATTGATAAACCCCTGGCCAGACTTATCAAAAAGAAAAGAGAAAGGACCCAAATAAATAAAATCATGAATGAAAGAGGAGAGATCACAACCAATACCAAAGAAATACAAACAATCATAAGAACGTATTATGAGCAACTATACACCAGCAAATTTGACTATCTGGAAGAAATGGATGCATTCCTAGAGACATATAAATTACCCAAACTGAACTAGAATGAAATAGAAAACCTGAACAGACCCATAACCAGTAAGGAGATTAAAGTGGTCATCAAAAAAATCTCCCAAAAAACAGGAGCCCAGCCAGATGGCTTCCAAGGGGAATTCTACCAAACATTTAAAAAAGAATTAATACCTATTCTCCTGAAACTGTTCCCAAAAAATAGAAATGGAAGGAAAACTTCCAAACTCATTTTATGAAGCCAGCATTACCTTAATCCCAAAAACCAGACAAAGACACCATCAAAAAAGAGAATTACAGACCAATATCCTTGATGAACACAGATGTGAAAATTCTTACCAAAATACTAGCCAATAGGATCCAACAGTACATTAAAAGAATTATTCACCACGACCAAGTGGGATTTATTCCAAGGCTGCAAGTTTGGCTCAACATCTGCAAATCAATCAATGTAATATAATACATTAATAAAAGAAAGAACAAGAACCATATGATACTCTCAATAGATGCTGAAAAAGCATTTGACAAAGTACAGCATCCTTTCTTGATCAAAACTCTTCATAGTGTAGGGATAGAGGGTACATACCTCAAAATCATAAAATTCATCTATTAGAAACCCACAGCAAATATCATTTTCAATGGGGGAAGAACTGAGAGCTTTTCCCTTATGGCCAGGAACATGGCAGGAATGTCCACTATCACCACTGCTATTCAACATAGTACTAGAAATCCTAGCCTCAGTAATCAGGTGACAAAAAGAAATTAAAGGCATCCGAATTGACAAAGAAGTCAAACTCTCACTCTTTGCAGAAGTGTGTAAGCCTGATGATTCACAGACCTGTACCCCTGGGGCAAATAATACATTATATGTTAATAAAAATAATAATAAAAAAAAAGAATCACCATGATCCAGTCATTTCTCTACTGGGAATTCACCCAAAGAATACAAAAACACTAATGTGAAAAGATATATGCACTCCTATGTTTATTGCAATTTTATTTAGAATAGCCAAGATATGAAAACAACCTAGTGTCCATCACTACATCAATGAATAATGAAGAGGTGTGTACACACACACACACACACACACGCCCCACACACTAGAATATTACTCAGCCATAAAAATGAAATCTTGCCATTTGCAACAAGTATAATGCTAAACAAGATAAGTCAGATGAAGACAAATACCATATGATTCACTCAAATGTGGAATTTAAGAAACAAGCAGACTCTTAAAATCAGAGAACAAACTGGTGGTTCCCAGAGGGGAGATGGATTGGGGGGGGGATGGGTAAATAGGTGAATGAGATTAAGCATACACTTTTCATGGTGAGTGCTGAGTGATACATAAAGTTGTTGAATCACTGTATTATACACCTGAAACAAATATAACACTGCACATTAATTGTACTGCAATTTTGCAAAGCCATCTGTCCACTTTTGTGTGACTACTTGTCTAATCAGAGAAAGAAATCACTTTATTTTCTGGTCCTACTCATTAGCCCCAAGTATCCTCTTCATTTGCATCTTCTATTCCCTTTGCAAAATCCATTGCCTCTCTTTCTTTGCATCATTGACTCCTTTCCCCAAGATTAATTGAAGATAATCACTGAAAATTATGGAACTCCATATTTGATGTTGATCCTGCTTAACCATTTTCCCAATCCTCTTCAAAATTCATCTTAGACATGTGACCAATCTCCTGTAACATCACTCTGATCCCAACACCTTAAAAGTCATGCAGTGAAATGTACAAAACAGTCACAATATCTGACTGAAACTCAGAGCCAGCTTTGTTTTTGTTCTTTGTTTTTATCTTTCTTCTGAACATTGTACACAGATTTTGAAAATATGCTAGAAATTTTTACACATATTTTAGGGACATTTGGTATAAATATGGTGGTAGTTTAATTATAAATCTTCCTATGACTTCTTCTGAAAACCATAGGGGGAAAAAACATTTTTAAAGGCACAAACTCAATTTTCATGAAGCTAGGAAATAGAAAATTCATGAATTCTAAGTTGAATGGAAGTGTTTTTAAAAGCAATGGAGAGTGCTCACTTCGGCAGCACATATACTAAATGCAATGGAGATCATTAGAATTCAGAAATCTAGGTAGAAGGCGAAATGAGAGTAATAGATCACAGAGGGATGTAGCAGCAACAGTCCCCAGAAATCATCAATAGGAATTCTCCAGATCAGTAGCACCTTTCTTAGACCTGGTGTGGGCTGGACTCAATCTGAATAGGTTTCAAGTGCTGGCAAAGAGACAGAGAAAGGTGGTGCCCAGGGGTATCCAGAGTAGTAAATATCAAAAGCAGCAACCAAAACACATCTCTAAAAATGAAGGGATCATCTTCTAAAAATGAAGGGATCATCTTCTTAGGTAAGCATATCATTGGATGAAGCAATGAAAGGAGTGTAAGACAGACTGTAGATAGGATATGAACCAGATGAAGTAGAGAGATGAATACACAGACGTCCCATATTTAAAGGAAAAAAAAAAGAAAAGAAAAAAAGGCAGAAAAATATTTGAATTAGTAATGACTGAAAACATTCCATTTGATTAAAACATTTATTTACAAAACCAAGCAACTCAACAAACTCTAGGTAGAATAAATTTAAACAGACCCACACCTACACATATCATATTCAAACTGCCAAAAGACAATAAGAAATTTTTGGACATAGAAAAACCACAACTCATCAAAAAGGATCCCCATAAGATTAACACCTGACTTCACCAGAAACAATGAAGGCTAGAAGGCAGTGGGATGACATATTCAAAGTGTTTTTTCTTTCCTTTCAAATTTTTTATTTAAATTCTAGTTAGTTAACATATAGCATAATATTGTTTTCAGAAGTAGAAATTTAGTGATTTATCACTTAGATATAACACTCAGGGCTCAGCCCAACAGTGCCCTCCTTAGTGTCTGTCACCCAATTACCCTATCCCCCAACTACCTCCCCTCCAGCAACCCTCATTTTGTTCTCCACAGTTAAGAGTTGCTTATAGTTTGCCTCCCTCTGTTTTTATCTTATTTTTCCTTCCCTTCCCGTATCTTCATCTGTTTTGTTTCTTAAATAACACATATGAATGCAATCATACTGTCTTTGTCTTTCTCTCACTGACTTACTTTGCTTAGCATAATACAGTCTAGTTCCATCCATGTTGTTGCAAATGGCAAGATTTCATTCCTTTTGATGGCTGAGTAATATTCCATTGCATACACGCTGCATCTTCTTTACCCATTCATCAGTCAATGGATATTTGGACACTTTCCATAGTTTGGCTATGGTTGATAATGCTGTTATAAACATTGGGGTGTGTGTACCCCTTTGAATCTGTATTTTTGTATCCTTTGTGTAAACACCTAGTAGTGCAATTGCTGGATCATAGGGTAGTTTTATTTTTCACTTTTTGAGGAACCTCCATATAGTGGCTGCATCAGTTTGCATTCTCACCTAGAGTGCAAAAGGATTCCCTGTCTTCCATATCTTCACCAATACTTGTTTCTTGTGCTGTTAATTTTAGTCATTCTGACAGGTGTCAGGTGGGATCTCCTTGTGGTTTTGATTTGTATTTCCCTGATGATGAGTGATGTTGAGCATCTTTCCATGTGTCTGTAAGCCATCTGGAGGTCTTCTTTGGAAAATTGTTTATTCAGGTTTTCTGATCATTTCTTAACTGGATAATTATTTTTTCTTGTTTGTTTTTGGTTGGTGAGTTTGATAAGTTCTTTATAGATTTTGGATACTAACCCTTTATCAGCCTGTCATTTGCTATCTTCTTTCATCCCATGGGTTGCCTTTTAGTTTTGTTGATTGCTTTCTTTGCTGTGCAGAAGTTTTTATCTCGATGAAGTCCTGGTTGTTCATTTTTGTTTTTGTTTTCTTTGCCTCTGGAGATGTACTTAGTGTGAAGTTGCTCTAGCCAAGGTACAAGAGGTTTCTGCCTGTGTTCCTCCCTAGGATCTTGAGGATTTCTTTTCTCACCTTTAGGTCTTTCATCCATTTTGAATTTATATTTACCTATGGGATAAGAAAGTGGTCCAGTTTCATTCTTCTGCATGTTGCTGTCCAATCAGGGATACTCCTTCTCCTTGTGTGACCCAGGGGATCCTCAGACCACACTACCCACTCTTAGGTCACCACCTTCCTTTCCCACTGGAGCACCACTAGGCCTACCAGACACAACCATGGTGATGGCCTGGACCTCCAAAACTTCAGATTCTGTGCTCCAGTGTTTATAAAAAGATGTGGTATTCAGGTATTCAGTGAAATTTCTCAATTTTAAAAGGAATGTGTTTAATTTTGCAAGTTACTGCTAGACTGTTTTCCAGTAGTTACACCAATTTATTCTCTTGCTAGGAATATAGCTCTTGATCACATTTCTTCCAACAATAAATACAATCAAATTGCTTTGAACATTCCAAATTCTTGGAGGTAAGATGGCAGAGTAGGAGGGGGATTCTGAACTTGCCTCATCCCTCAAACACAGCTGGATCAACATCGAATAATTTTGAACAACTAGGAAATCAACCTGAGGATTAAGAAAATAATATGCATAAATGGAGGGAGAAAACATGGCAGATGTGAGGTTCAGAGCTGTGTACTTGTGGGGTGGAGGAAGCTGTGATGTCCCAAAAAGGAGGGAGAGCAAAGTCAGGGAGAGGGAGAGAACAGGAGATAGAACAGTGCTTAGAGTTTGCACAACACACTATGGTGAGGGGATCCCTTGAGTTGCACTGGGAGAGACTGCTCCCCTTCCTAGAGTACATTTGGAAGATGGTATTTTGCCTCTTCAAGGACAAAAGGCCCACCAGGAGTCACTGAGTGCCCATTCAACAGCAGGGGATATGGGCATGCATGCAGAGGACAGATAGCCTGGTTGTAGCTTTTTGCTGTGTATCACAATAGACTCTAGCCACCATGCATGCACCGTGTGACTGTTTTTATGAAATGCAATGGTGCCAGGCATGCTGGGAGACTCTCTTCCAGGGGAGGGGAGTGGGTCTCCAACTTGCCAGACCCTTTAAGATTTGGAGTTTTGAATCCCAGCCACCAGCCAGAGATAAAACACAGGAGAATTGTAGCACCATGTATGCCAATAGCTGGACACAGGGAGGTTAGAAGGGATCTGACAAAAGCTTGGGACACAGAGAGGAGACTGTTTGCTTTTCTGTGAGGGTCTTCTGAACATTGTTGGCCACAAGTTCCCCTCCCTGGGGAAAAGAAGGCAGCGTGATGCCATCTTCTTATTCCCACTCCCAGACCCCCCTCCCCCCGCCACCAGCATGGTCAGAATTCAGAGAGAAATGCAGTGTCTCCAGTGGAGGCTGAAGTCACTTACACCAACCCCCCCTGCCCCTGCACCCGGCAGGGGCATCTTTATAAGGGCAGTTCTGACTGTGAGCCAGTGTGGTGGGCCTCTCCTGAGGGAGAAGAAGGCCCCCCACATTACCAAGTCTACTGATTATAGAGTTCTCCAAATCATTAGCTTCAGTTCTGGTGGAAATAAGACCAGGCTTTCCTCCCCCTCCTTTCTATTTTCTATTCTATTTTTTCTTCTTCTTCTTTTTTCTTTTATATCAGGCTTATAGTTTTTGTTCATTTTTTGGATTGTCTTTTTTTTTTTTTTTAATCAAGGCCCCCCCCCCCCACCCCTTCTTTCTTATTCTTTGTAATCAGGCTGATAGTTTTTTGTTTGTTTGCTTTCTGGTTCCTTTTTCTTTTCTCTTTTCTTGGCTTTGGCTTTTTTCCTTTCCTTTCTTCCAGGCTTATTTCAACAAGCAAATCAAAGTACACCTAGTTAAAGGATCAAACACCCCCACTGCAAGCAAGGAGGAACTCTGTAGAGGACTGACCATGGGGAAAAAGCAACTAAAAGACAAAGTGTACACAACATACATACATAATACACCAAAGACAGAACCTAGTGATAATGACAAGATAATGACAAGACAGAGGAATTCTCCCCAAAAGAAAGATCAAGAAGAAATCACAGCCAGGGATTTGCTCAAGACAGATATAAGCAATATATCTGAAAAAGAATTCAGAACAATGGTAATAAGAATATGAGTTTGGCATGAAAGAAGTATAGAAGACATGAGAGAAACCCGTGCTGTAGAGATAAAGGACCTAAAAACTAGTCAGGCTAAAATTGAAAATAGTATAACTGAGATGCAAAACTGACTGGATGTAATCATAATGAGGGCTGAAGAAACAGGAGACAATAGATAATATAGAAGATAAAATTATAGAAAATAATAATGCTGAAAGAAGAGGGAAAGAAAACTATGAGATCATGAATACAGGGACTTAGGGAACTCAGCAATTCCATAAAGGGCAATAATATCTGTATCATAGGAATCTCAGAAGAAGAAGAAGAGCAGGAAAAAGGAGCAGAAGGTTTATTTGAACAAATTATAGCTGAGAACTTCCTTAATCTGAACAAGGAACAGGCATTCAAGTCTAAGAGGCAAAACATGACAGTCCAAAACCTTTGGGACACAGCAAAAGCAGTCCTGAGAGGGAGGTATATAGCAACACAGCCTTTTTCAAGAAGCAAGGAAAGTCTCAAATACATAACCTAATCTTACATTTAAAGGAGCTGGAAAAAAGAACAGCAAATAAAGCCTAAAGCCACCAGCTGAAAGGAAATAATTAAGATTATAGGAGAAATAGATGACATAGAAATTAAAAAAAAATTATAACAGATCAATGAAACTAGGAGCTAGTTCTTTGAAAGAATGAACAAAATTGATAAGCACCTAGCCAGACTTATCAAAAAGAAAAGAGAAAGGACCCAAATAAAGAACTCACAAATGAAAGAAGAGCAATCACAACCAACACACAGAAATACAATAAGAGAATATTATGAGCAATTATATGCCAATAAGCTGGGCAACTGGAAGAAGTGGACAAATTCCTAGAAATGTATAAACTACCAAAACTGAAACAGGAAGAAATAGAAAATTTAAACAGACCCATAACCAGCAAGGAAATTGAATCAGTAATTAAAAAAATCTCTGAACAAACAAGCATTCAGGACTGGCTTTGCTTCCCAGGGGAATTCTACCAAAAATTTATTTTTTTAAACATTTTTATGTATTTGAGAGAGAGAGAACATGCATGAAAATGTGCACACACAAGCACGGGGAGTGGCAGAGGGAGAAGTAGGGGCTTGATTGTGACCTGAGCCAAAAGTGGATGCTTAACTGACTGAGCCACCCAGATGCCCCTCTACCAAACATTTAAAGAATTAATACCTATTCTTCTAAAGCTGTTCCAAAAAAAAAAAGAAATAGAAGAACTTCCAAACTCATTCTATGAAGCCAGTATTATCTTGATTCCAAAACCAGACAAACGCCCCATTAAAGAGAATTACAGACCTATCTCCGATGAGCATGGATGCAAAAATTCTCAAGATACTAGCTAATCAAAGCCAACAAAACATTAAAAGGATTATTCACCATGATCAGGTGGAATTTATTCCTGGGCTGCAGGGGTGGTTCAATATCCACAAATCAATCAGTGTGATATACCACATTAATAAGAGGATAAAAATGATATGGTCCTCTCACTAGATGCAGAAAAAGCATTTGACAAAGTGCAGCATCTTTCTTGATAAAAACCTTCAAGAAAGTAGGGATAGAATATATCTCAACATCATAAAGGCCACCATATACAAAAGACCCACAGCTAATATCATCCTTAGTGGGGAATACCTGAGAACTTTCCCTTAAGGTCAGGGACACAAAAGGGATGTCCACTCTCACCACTGCTGTTCAACATAGTACTGGAATTTCTTGCCTCAGCAATCAGACAACAAAAATAAATAAAAGACATCCTAATTGGCAAGGGAGAAGTCAAAATTTCTTCACAGAAGACATAATACTCTACATAGAAAACCTGATTCAACCAAAAAATTGCTAGAACTCATACAGGAATTCAGCAAAGTGGCAGGATATAAAATCAACATACAGAAATCTGTTGCATTTCTATACACCAATAATGAAGCAGCAGAAAGAGCAATCAAATAATTGATCCCATTTACAATTAACTCCAAAAATCAAAAGATACCTAGGAATAAACCTAACCAAAGGAGTAAATGATCTATATGAGGAAAACTATACCACAGTTATGAAAGGAACTAAAGAAGACACAAAGAAATGGAAAAACATTCCATGGTCTTGGACTAGAAGAACAAATATTGTTATAAAGTCTATAATACCTAAAGCAGCTTATACATTTAATGAAATACCACCAGCATTTTTCATAGAGGTAGTACAAGCAATTCTAAAATTTGTATGGAACTGGAAAGAATCTGAATAGCCAAAGTAATGTCTAAAAAAGAAAAGTGGGAGTCATCACAATTCTGGACTTCAAGCTATATTACAAAGCTATAATCATCAAGACAGTATGGTGCTGGCACAAAAACAAACACATAGGTCAATGGAACAGAATAAAAAACCCAGAAATGTACTCACAACTGTATGGCCAACTAATCTTTGACAAAGGAGGAAAGAATATCCAATGGGAAAAAAGACCATCTCTTCAACAAATGGTGTTGAGAAAACTGAACAGGATCATGTCAAGACTGAAACTGGGCCACTTTCTTCTACCACACATGAAAATAAATTCAAAATGGACGTGAGACGGGAAACCATCAAAATCTCAGAGAAAGAACATTGTAACCTCTTTGACCTTGGGCACAGCAACTTCCTATTAGACACATCTCCAGAGGCAAGGGAAAAAAAGCAAAAATGAGCATTTGGACCTCATCAAGATAAAAAGCTTTGAAAGAAACAATCAACAAAATTGAAAGGCAACCTACAGAATGGGAGAAGATATTTGCAAATGACATAGCTGATAAGGGGTTAGTATAAAAAATCCATAAAGAACTTACCACAATTCAACAACCAAAAAACAAAACAAAACAAAAAACCCATAAAACAAAAAACAAAAAACCCCACAATCATCCAGTTAAGATGTGGGGAGAAGAATAAACAATTTTCCACAGAAGACATCCAGATGGTTTACAGACACATAGAAAGATGCTCAACATCACTCATCATCAGGGAAATACAAATCAAAACCACAAGGAGATACCACCTGACACCTGCCAGAACGGCTAAAATTAACAACACAAGAAATAACAAATATTGGTGAAGATATGGAAGACAAGGAATTCTCTTGCACTCTTGGTGGGAATACAAACTGGTACAGCCACTCTGGAAAACAATATGGAGGTCCATCAAAGAGTTAAAAATAGAACTACCCTATGATCCAGCAATTGCACTACTAGGTATTTGTCCAAAGGATACAAAATGCAGAGTTAAGGGACACATGCACCCTAATGTTTATAGCAGCATTATCAACAATAACCAAACTATGGAAAGAGCCCAAATATCCATCAATTGATGAATGGCTAAAGAAGATGCAGTATATATACAATGGCATATTATTCAGCCATCAAAAGGAATGAAATCTTGTCATTTGCAACAACATGGATGGAACTAGCGTGTATTATGCTAAGTGAAATAAAATAAGTTAGAGAAAGACAAATACAGTATGATTGTACTCACATATGTTATTTAAGAAACAAAACAGATGAACATAGGGAAAGGGAAGGAAAAATAGGATAAAAACAGAGGGAGGCAAACCACAAGAGACTCTTAACTATGGAGAACAAAATGAGGGTTGCTCGAGGGGAGAGAGGTGGGTGGGGGAACAGGCTAAGTGGGTGATGGGCATTAAGAAGGGCACATGTTGGGATGAGCATTGGGTGTTATATGTAAGTGATAAATCACTAAATTCTACTCTTGAAAATGATACTATACTATGTTAATTAACTTAAATTTGAATAATAAAGAAATAGCATTATTCTTGATTTAGAAAAAAAAAATTGCTTGGAACATTCCAGAATTCAGGGAATGATGTTCATGAGTACTCTTCTTATAGAAACCAACAGAGGAAAAAATTGTAAACAGACTGGGGAAGCCTCAGTAAGAAGACTTCTCATTGATTGCAAATATTTCTACCTGGAGATATAACATGAAAAAAAAAAAAAAAGGTAAAAATAAGGATGGCAGAATAGAATATAAGTGATGTGATCTGAGAACTTAAAAACAAAACAAAACCTTAAAAATGAAAAAAAAGAGGGAAAGAAAATAAAAAGGATATGCTCACTGGTTTCTTCATCTATAATGCCTAGAAACCAAGAGACATTTAAAGTTGAAAAATCATTTTAGAAGCATAACATTAACATGCTTAATAATACAAAAGTCAACACTAAGAAAGACAGTATTGACTAAAATTGTATGAAAGAGGGGAAGGAATGAGGGGAAGAAGAAAATATAAGCTAATTTCAATGCTGCTTATATTAGGAAAACTATAGATCTGATTCTAAAAAAATAATAAAAGATATAATTATATAGCCACTAAATAAATATCACAAAGACGAAACTTTTAAAATGTTATGTAAATGATATTATAAAACTAAAATTAACTAGCAAGAAATGTAAGTAAACTTACCCAAGAGAAGAAAAAATTCGGAGTCATAAATCTGGGCTACAAGCTCAATTCCTAGGCTACATATAAAGAGTAACCCTGAGGACAAACCTTTTCAGAAAAGCTCAAAATAAAAAGATGAACAAAGACAGCAAAAAAGAGCAAAACAGAAAGAAAAATGGTGGTTGCAATGATACTACAGAAGGTAGAAGTCAAGCCAAAAAACAATAAGAAAGGCACGTTATCATATCTATGCACACAAACCAGCAGTTATGAGTATCTCTGTATCAAATAATGTAGCAGAAATGTTGCTTAAAACAGTAACTATAGGAGGCATAGGGAGAGATGGAGAAACAGTGGGAGACTTCATTTCTCTCTGTCCAAGTCAGATCAAATGAACAAAAAATAACATTTCTGGGGGTGCCTGGGTGGCTCAGTGGGTTAAGCCGCTGCCTTCGGCTCAGATCATGATCTCACGGTCCTGGGATCGAGTCCCACATCAGACTCTCTGCTCAGCGGGGAGCCTGCCTCCCTCTCTCTCTGCCTGCTTCTCTGTCTACTTGTGATCTCTCTCTGTCAAATAAATAAATAAAATATTAAAAAAAATAACATTTCTGTTTCTAGATACGATAGAATTCATGGCAGGAAAACGCTACCACTGAGAGTAACTACAGAAATTCAAATAAACTTAGAATCTTATTTCCTAATGTATCAGAGAACTGCAAAACCAATCAGTACCAAAGGGAGTAAAATTCCAGAGACTAGTGGACAGAGAACCTTTTATAAAGGAGTGGAGAACCTACAGTTGCCCCTTTCAGAAGATTTTATGCCATTTCTGGTATGGGCTGGAGGTGGAAGGTCTGAGCATCTCCTGAGGAGAGGGACAAACTCAGAGTTTTGGGTAAACACTCAGGACCAGTCTTAGAGTAGGCAGTTAGGTAGGTTCTAACAGGATACCTGGAGCTCAAGCAAAAAGTTATGGCATTGCCAGCTCTTCAGAAAGTCAGAAACCTCTTCTGGCAGTACTCCACAAGATGTGGGACCAAACCAGATGGGCTCAAGATGGCCAGTGTCATGACAGGAAGCCCCTGACCAAAGGAGGAAGAAAAGGCAGGAAATCTTGAAGAAATCCTTGCCCCAATGAATATTTCAGCCCCTACTTAACGACGGTTAGTAGAAGACCCCCACGGCAGGCAGGTCTCCCTCCCCTATTCAAGCTCTCCTGTTCCCTCCCGGTTTCTTGTCTCCTTTTCTGTCTCTTTCTCTGTATGTAAAAGGTCTTTGCTTATATACACACATTGACTTTTGAACAATGCACGGATTGGGGTGTTGGCCTCCACACATTTTGTAATGTGTATATAACTTCAACTCCCTAAAACTTAACTACTAATAGCATAATGTTGACTAGAAGCCTTACTGATAACATAAACAGTTGAATAACACATATTGTATGTTGTATGTATTATATACTGGTAAGCTAGAGTAAAGAAAATCATAATAGAAAATACATTGGTAGTGCTGCATTTATTGAAAAAAAATCCATGTATAATTGGATCCATATAGTTCAAACCCATGTTGTTTAAGGGAACTATATATACATATATATAATCAAATGGGAGCGCGGGGGAGCGCATCCATTCTCATACTTTGCTGTTAAGTATTTTAAGTTAAATATTACCTCGAGGACATTTATAATCTTATAAAAGCAATCTCTGGAAAAAAGATTCATCATGAAGAAATGCACTTTGCAGCATTTTAAAAATTTAGCTCTTTAATAATTAAAGAATATCACTAATCAGTTAGTACAACTTGACTATGCTGATTTCACTCCATTACAAAATCTCCTAGAGTTTTTGTCAAACCTGATTGAGAGCATAATCCACTACTCTAAATTAGTGGTTCTCTACATTGCAGAATAAAATTAACAGTGTCATCAAATAACCATTGCCAAGTGACAGCTCAACAAAAGACCTAGGGAGGCAAACACATGTGCTATTATATTACACAAGCAGTCCTGTTCTGGTGTTTAAAATCTCACAGTCAATTCTAAACTCAGGCATCTATGAAAATCAGATTTTCAAGTTGAATTTAAACATGAGATGGGAAAAAAAGAGCCCAAGGGCAGAGAGACATATTCAGGCTTATGAATAATTTGGAAAGAGACTGAGAAATAGCTTCATAGCAATGCAAGTCTGTCATGCCCATTAGACTGATCTATTGAAGAACTGTCTCAGCTGCATGAGTTAGAAGAGCTGACCTATGGAGTGAGTGTAACTTGAGAAAATGCAAGAATATGTGAAAAATGAATTCAGTGATGGTTGCAAATGGTGTTTTATGTCCATATAAATATAGTCTACAAATTTGTCCTTTTCACTTGCATACAAGTTTTACATACTAAAAAATAAAGCTGACAGGAAGAAGAGAAGGATGTCCACGCTCATTGGTTTTATTCAAACATTGTATTAGAAGTCTTAGCCATAATGATCAGACCACAAAAAGAAATAGGCAGTAACCTCTTCAACATCAGCCACAGCAACTTCTTTCAAGATAAGTCTCCAAAGGCAAAGGAAACAAAAGCGAAAAATGAACTTTTGGGACTTCATCAAGATCAAAAGCAAAGGAAACAGTCAACAAAACAAAGAGGCAAACCACAGAATGGAAGAAGATATTTGCAAATGACACTAGACAAAGGGCTGATATCCAGGATCTATAAAGAACTCCTCAAACTCAACACACACAAAACAGATAATCATGTCAAAAAATGGGCAGAAGACATGAACAGACACTTCTCCAATGAAGACTACAAATGGCTATAACAGACATGTGAAAATATGTTCATCACTATCCATCAGGGAGATTCAAATCAAAACCACATTGAGATACCACCTTACACCAGTTAGAATGACCAAAATTAACAAGACAGTGAGCAACATGTGTTGGAGAGGATGTGGAGAAAGGGGAACCTCTTATACTGCTGGTGGGAATGCAAGTTGGTGCAGCCACTTTGGAGAACAGTGTGGAGATTCCCTAAGAATTTAAAAATAGAGCTTCCCTATGATCCTGCAATTGCACTACTGGGGTATTTACCCCAAAGATACAGATATAGTGAAAAGAAGGGCCATCTGTAGCCCAATGTTCACAGCAGCAATGGCCACAGTCACCAAACTGTGGAAGGAATCAAGATGCCCTTCAACAGACAAATGGATAAAGAAGATGTGGTCCATATATACTATGGAGTACTATACCTCCATCAGAAAGGATGAATACCCAACTTTTATATCAACACGGATGGGACTGGAAGACATTATGTTGAGTGAAATAAGTCAAGCAGAGAGAAGTCAATTATCATATGGTTTTGCTTATTTGTGGAGCATAAGGAATAACATGGAGGACATGGGGAGATGGGAGAGGAGAAGGGAGTTGGGGGAAATTGGAGGGGGAGATGAACCATGAGAGACTGTGGACTCTGAGGGACTAACTGAGGGTTTTGGAGGGGGAAGGACATTGCGTGAGCCTGGTGGTGGGTATTTTGGAGGGCGTGTATTGCATGGAGTACTGGGTGTGGTGCATAAACAATGAATTCTGGAACATTGAAAAGAAATTAAAACAAATTTAACAAAAGAAATAAAAGGCATTCAAATTGGTAAGGAAGAAGTAAAATTTTCAGTATTTGCAAATGACTTGATATGTATATGGAAAACCCAAAAGACTCCACCAAAAAACTGCTAGAACTGATAAACAAATTCAGTAAAGTTGCAGGATACAAAATCAATGTACAGAAATCTGTTGCATTTCTATACACTAAATATGAAACAACAGAAAGGTATTAGGAAAACAATCCCATTTACAACTGCAGCAAAAATAATAAGATACGTAGGAATAAACCTAACCAAAGAGGTGAAAGACCTGTACACTGAAAACTAAAAAACACTGATGAAAGAAATTGAAGATGACAAAAAGAGATGGAAAGACATTCCATGCTCATGGATTAGAAGAAAAAATATTGTTAAAATGTCCCTACTACCCAAAGAAATTACAAATTCAGTGCAATCTTTAAAAAATACTACAAGCAGGGGCGCCTGGGTGGCTCAGTGGGTTAAAGCCGCTGCCTTTGGCTCAGGTCATGATCCCAGGGTCCTGGGATCGAGCCCCGCATCGGGCTCTCTGCTCTGCAGGGAGCCTGCTTCCTCCTCTCTCTCTCTCTGCCTGCCTCTCTGCCTACTTGGGATCTCTCTCTGTCAAATAAATAAATAAAATCTTAAAAAAAAAAAAAAAAAAAAAAAAGAAAAAATACTACAAGCAGTTTTCACAGAACTAGAACAAACAATCCTAAAATTTGTATGGAACCACAAAAGACCCCAAATAGCCAAAGCAACCTGGAAAATGAAGACTAAAATGGGAGGCATCACAATCTCAGATTTTAAATATGCTACAAAGCTGTTATAACCAAACCAGTATGGGACTGGCATAAAAACTGACACATAGATCAATAGAACAGAATAGAAACCCAGAAGTAAAATAACCCACAATTATATGGTCACTGTTCAACAAGCAAGAAAGAATATCCAATGGGAAAAGACCATCTCTTCAAAAAATGGTGTTGGGAAAACTGGTCAGTTATGTGCCAAAGCATGAAACTGGGCCACTTTCTCTACCATACCAAAAAATATACTCAAAATGGATCAAGACTTAAGTGTGACACCTGAAGCCATAAAAATCCTTGAAGAGAGTATAGGCAGTAGTGTCTCTGACATGGGCCGTAGCAACTTTTTTCTAGATAGGCCTCATGAGGCAAGAGAAACAAAAGCAGAAACAAACTACTGGAACTACATGAAAATAAAAAGATTCTGCATAGCAAAGGAAACAACTGACTAAACTATAAGAAACTACTGAGTGGGAAAAAGATATTTGCAAATGATAGATCTGACAAGGGGTCAGTATCCAAAAACATATAAAGAACTTAAACAATTCAACATCCAATAAACCAGGTTATCCAATTAAAAAATGGGCAGAAGACACGAGCAGACATTTGTCCGAAGAAGAAATCCAGATGGCCAACAGACACATGAAAAGATGCTTAGCATCACCATCATTAGTGAAATGCAAATCAAAACTGCCAAGAGATAGCACTTTACACCTGTCAGAATGGCTAAAATTAAAAACACACAAAACAAGTGCTGGCCAGGATATGGAGAAAAAGGAACCCTCTTGCACGGTCAGTGGGAATGCAAACTGGTGCAGCCACTGTGAAAAATAGTATGGAGGCTTCCCCAAAAATTAAAAATAAAACTACTCTACAATCCAGTAATGGCACAACTGGGTATTTACCCCTAAAATACAAAAATACTAACTCAAAAAGATCTAGGTACCCCTTTGTTTATTGCAACATTATTACAATAGCCAAAATATGGTAGCAACCCAAATGTCCATCAATAGATGAATGGATAAGCAAGAGGTGTTTTATACACACACACAAATATTACTCAGCCACAAAAAAGTGAAGTCTTGCCATTTGTAACAATATGGATGGATCTAGAGGGTCTAAGGCTAAGTAAAATAAGTCAGAGAGAGACAAATACCATAGGATTTCACTCACGAGTGTAAGAAACAAATGAATGAAGTTAAAAGAGAGAGAGAGAGAAACCAAAAACAGACTTTAATTATAGAGAACAAGCTGATGGGTTACCAAATGGGAGGTGGGTAGAGGGATGGGCAAAATAGGAGGAGGATATTAAGAGTACACTTACCTTGATGACCACTGAGTAATGTACAAAGTTGTTGAATTACTATATTGTACACCCGTAACTAGAATAACACTGTACATTAATTATACCGGAATAAAAAGTAATTTTAAAATGCTATTGACTGGTAAAAATATAATACATTAGTTTAGATATTATACTATTAGAAGAGGTACAGCCAACAATCACAACCTATGGGATATAATCTAAACACACATTTTTATCTTCCACTTGCTCTAAGTTTTTTCCACTAGAAGAAGTTTTTAGATGAAAACACCCAGGAGGGGGCGCCTGGGTGGCTCAGTGGGTTAAAGCCTCTGCCTTCAGCTCAGGTCATGATCCCAGAGTCCTGGGATCGAGCCCCATATTGGGCTCTCTGTTCAGCAGGGAGCCTGCTTCCTCCTCTCTCTCTCTCTCTCTGTCTGCCTCTCTGCCTAATTGTGATCTCTATCAAATAAATAAATAAAATCTTAAAAAAAAAAAAAGAAAACACCCAGGAGGCACAATGATTTTCTCATCACTGGTAGGTAATAATAGGCCCCACAATCATTTTATACTGTAAAATGTGATCTTAATTTAGAAATTAAAATGTCCAGCCCAAAATATTAATCAAAAGAGACTTCTCCCGTACCTACTCTCTACCAGAGCCTGTGAATTCATTTCCGTTACTGCTGTAACAAGTTACCACCAATTTAACAGCTTAAAACACACAGATTTATTAGCTTACACTTCCAGAGGTCTGAAGTTTCAGGTAAGTCTCACTTGGGTTAACACCAAGGTTGTGGCAGAGCAGTATTCCTTTCTGAAACCTCTAAGAATCCATTTCCTTGCTTTTTCCAGCTCCTAGAGGCTCTCCGTATCCGTTGTCTCATGACCTCTTCCTCTCTTCGGCTGCTCTCTTCCACTTTTTTTTTTTGAAAAAAAATTTTAAGATTTTTAAAAAATGTATTTATTTGACAGGCAAGAGATCACAAGCAGGCAGAGACGCAGGCAGAGAGAGAGGAGGAAGCAGGCTACTTGCTGAGCAGAGAGCCCGATGTGGGGCTCGATCCCAGGACCCTGGGATCATGACCCGAGCCGAAGGCAGAGGCTTTAACCCACTGAGCCACCCAGGCGCCCCTCTCTTCCACCTTTTTTTTTTTTTAAGATTTTATTTATTTAGGGGCGCCTGGGTGGCTCAGTGGGTTAAGCCTCTGCCTTCGGCTCAGGTCATGATCTCAGGGTCCTGGGATCGAGCCCCGCGTCGGGCTCTCTGCTCAGCAGTGAGCCTGCTTCCCCCTCTCTCTGCCTGCTTCTCTGCCTACTTGTGATCTCTCTCTCTCTGTCAAATAAATAAATAAAATCTTAAAAAAAAAGATTTTATTTATTTATTTGAGAGAGAGACAGTGAGAGAGAGCATGAGCGAGGAGAAGGTCAGAGGGAGAAGCAGACTCCCCATGGAGCTGGGAGCCCGATGTGGGACTCGATCCTGGAACCCCGGGATCATGACCTGAGCCAAAGACAGTCGTCCAACCAACTGAGCCACCCAGGCGTCCCTCTCTTCCACTTTTAAGAAACCTTGTGATTACATTGGGCACACCTGGATAACCTGGGTACACTCCCTATTTTGAGGTCAACTGATTATCAAACTAATTGTATCTGAAACTTTAATTCCTCTTTGCCATGTACCATTACCTAGTCACAAATCCTGGGGACTAGGATTTAGATATCTTGTTGGGAGGGTCATTAGTTTGCTTACCACTGCCTATAACACAGCAGCCAACCGATGGATAGCACTGGGGAGGATTTGCGTGAGGAGGTAGGCTACGAAGGAGCAGGAAAGGAACTAGCATCACCTGGCAGTTGCAGCTGGGTTAGGTTGTACCTCTAAAAGAGGGTGAAGGGGCGCCTGGGTGGCTCAGTGGGTTAAGCCTCTGCCTTCAGCTCAGGTCATGATCCCAGGGTCCTGGGATTGAGCCCCGCATCGGGCTCTCTGTTCCGCGGGGAGCCTGCCTCCACCTCTCTCTCTCTGCCTGCCTCTCTGCCTACTTGTGATCTCTGTCTGTCAAATAAATAAATAAAATCTTAAAAAAAAAACATTTAAAAGAGGGCGAAACTTCTCAGACGTAGGCACATTGAGAGAGTAAACAACCTGTTTATTTAACTTGTTTCTGTCTTCGGGGACTCTGGCAATAGTGCCCAATCACAGCTGATCAGCTGTGGCACCTGGGTTGATCAGGGGCACCTGGGTGGCTCAATTGGTTAAGCATCTGCCTTCAGGTCATTATCCTAGGGCCATGGAATCAAGCCCTTCATGGGGCTCCCTACTCTGCAGGGAGTCTCCTTCTCCCTCTGCCTGCCACTCCCTCCACTTGTGCTCTCTCTCTCACTCATTCACTCACTCTCTCATTCACTCTCTCTCAAATAAATAAAAATCTTAAAAGAGGGGGAGTGGTCAGCTGGGGAGTGGCCTGGAGCACCGACAGTAAGGCTATATAAACCTCAATGGAATCTATTGGAAATATGTGCCAACTAATGGAGGTTTCCCAGTCCAACTCCTCATTGAACTTGAAATGTAAGCTTGTTCTTTCCTACCAAAGCAGACAACACTCCCATGAAGAAATAAATATTCCTTGGCAGCAGCTACAGGAAGAGAAAAACTAGGAACTTGGATTGTAGTTTTGGTTATTGGGAATGACCAATGTTGGGTTATCTGGTTGGGAAAACTGTGTGTAATAAATGCATATAAAGTTTACTTTTGAAAATAAGAAATAAAAAATTAATAAAAAAATCGGTTTCTCTCTAACCCCACCAAATAAATATTGAGCAAATATTTAAATATAACTAAAATAAAGGGGAGACCAAACTATTGGTTTTTTAAAAAATTTTTGATTGCAACAGAGCAAGTAAATAATTCAGTTTCAATTGGGGTATTTTATATCCCACTGAATTCTCCAATATAACTGTTATCAGAGAGTTCTCCTTGGGGGGGCATGTCTTGGAACATGGGAGCTACCAATGATAAAACCCACTATGAGCAAAGCACTTTGCTAGGTGTTAGGGTTTCCGTAGTCAGTAGAACACAGATTCGGCTCCAGAAGCTTATATTGCACAATTACTAGATTATAAGCTAGATACATGATTCACAGTTGACATAGGGGTCTTAACAGCAGAATAGCTTCTCTAAGAAAATATTTGTGTTCCAAAGTAAAGATGAAGAGAAATTTATCAGGTAAAGGACAAGGGGAAAGAAGAAATAATAGCTTCTGTTAACCTCCTAGAGAAAGAAAAACAATGAATTGGAGGCCGTGAGGACAGGCAGCTGGAGTGTAGGAAGGAAGAAGCACAGGAGGAGACAGTTGAGGCAGGGCCAAATCACTCAGGATCTTTTGGGTCATGTTAATGATTTTATTTGTATCTTAAACACCACTGAGAGATCTCGGTCTCTCAGTAACACAATCAAAGTTTGTATATTGAAAGATATTTCTGCCTATTGTGTGAAGAATAGATGAAGTCAGTGAGGTTGGGCACAAAAGTAGATTTAAGTGCTCAGACTTGAAGATACTAGAGTACTCTATCTAGCAAAGGAATGGTGTTGGTCTGCACTCAGGTGATACAGAAAGAAGTAGACAGACTAAAAGTTTTTTTTTTAAGATTTTATTTATTTATTTGACAGACAAAGATGACAAGTAGGCAGAGAGGCAGGCAGAGAGAGAGGAGGAAGCAGGCTCCCCGCAGAGCAGAGAGCCTGATGCGGGGCTCAATCCCAGGAACCTGGGATCATGACCTGAGCCGAAGACAGAGGCTTTAACCCACTGAGCCACCCAGGTGCCCCTAAAAGTATTTTTTGACTGGTAGTACCAATCAAGAAACACTGGAGTGAGCAAGGCTGGGTGAAGAAGGGACAAGTTATGATTTCCATTTGTACATGGGGGATTTATCCCCATGAGGCAATTTGTTCTATATGTCTGAATGTCAGAGGAGACATCGGGGGTGGTAACAAAAGCCAAGAGAGTAGAAGAGGGCCTTGGATTAAACATGCAGAATTTTCTATACAATGAATGCCAGATGAATGAACAGGCTTTTAAAAATGAAGTAGAGGAGAATGACTCAGAAGGGGAAAGGAAAGGAATAGCAGGATTTAGGAGATAGAGGTGCTTTGGTATGGAAACTAGAGGAAGAGAGATTTGGGGGGGGGGGGAAAGGACTCAAGTGCATAAAACTGTCACTGGCTAGATTCAGAAATGGGAAGATCAGTAAATATAGGAGTGCTGACAATACTGACTCCATCTTTGGCCCTCTTTGTTCATATTTACTTGATGACTGGAGCTCTGTGTTCTGGACACCCTTGGAGATCAAGTGACTATATGAGGGTTTCAGCTGCTTCACATCCTTGTTGGCACTTGATATTGTTAATCATTTTGATTTTAGTCATTGCATGTGAAAGTATCTGTGGATTTAATTTGCATTTCTCTGATCGCTAATGATTGAGTCTCTTTTTACATGCTTATTGGCCATTTTTATGTCTTCTTTGGAAATGTTTCCGTCCAAATCTTTAGGCCATTTTTCATTGGGTTGTTGTTTTTTTATGATGAGTTGTATTTTTCCTACTGAGTCATTACTAAGATTTCTTTATATATTCTTTATACAAGTGCTTTATCAGATACGTGTTTTTACAAATATTTTCAGCCAGTCTGTGGCTCACTTGCTTTTCATTTTAAGAGCATTTTCTTAGCAGAATTATTTTATTTGATGATACACAATTTACCAATTTTTTTTAATAGTTTGTGAGAAATCTTTGCCTAACCCAAGGAAGGTCACTGTTACATGGTAAATCGTGTCCTCTCAAATGAGTATGTTGGAGTCCTAACTTCCAGTACTTAAGAATGTAACTGTATTTGGAGACAAGGTTTTTACAGAGGTAATGAAGTTAAAATGAGGTTATTAGGATGGGTCCTAATCCAATATGACTTGTGTCCTTATAAAAAGAGGAAATTTGAGGAAAGACACAAACACACAGGGAGCATGCCCATGACCGTAAGCCAAAGACTGGGTTAGGATGCACCCACCGACCAAGGACCGCCAAGACTGCTGGCAAAGCACTAAGAAAGACGCATTGGATAGATTCTTTCTCACAGTCCCCAGAAAGCACTAACCTTGCTGACACCTTGATCTCAGACTTTCAGCTCTTAGAGCTATGACATAATAGACTTCTGTTGCTTCACCTTTTCAGTTTGGGGTCCTTTGTTTCAAAAGCCCTAGCCAAGTAATATAATCACTAAGACTTTCTCCTATTTTTTTTTTTTCCTAGAAGAGTTGTACCACTTTTGTAAGATCAATTCAGAGGAGCTTTGAAAAAGAATTCATGAGATGGAAATGACTTCAGGATGCGTTCAAGGAGCTGGGTGATGCTGATAGCAATGAAGTTTTTATCAGAATAAAGAAATTCTGCCTTGTCTTGTGACAAGCAGAGAGAAGGAGATTTTATCTTTGTGTAAACTAATTTCACTGAACTAAGAAACCAAAAACCTTTGGCATCTGTCTCTATAATTTAATGAGTTAGAAATATAATTTTGTGGGGGGTGGTGCCTGGCTGGCTCAGTCAGTGGAGTGTGCAAGCCTTGATCTTGGGGTTGTGAGCTTGCCCCCCCCCCCCACATTGTGTGTAGAGTACTTAAAAATAAAATCTTTAAAAAAGGAGAGAGGGATTTTTTTCTTTTTGGCCTGGAAGCTGCAGTTTGCTGAACCCTCATTCTTCTGTTCCATTGTGAAGAAATTCATTGCTTCTTTGTAGGTAGTGTTCAAATAGAAATTTTGGAATTAAGGAGTAAAGTGTTGGGCTATTTAGTAGCTAAGATAGGCAATGAGGCTTGCATTACATTTTTAGCAGAGGCTGCTGGCTGGACTGTGTCTCAGGTCTCAGCAATGTTTGCTTATCATCCTTTATTCCATCAATCTTCTTGAAAAGATATGGAATTCAGGAAATTCAACTAGAAACCACAGAGGGCTCACCATACACTCAGCATTATCAGGATAAGAAGGCATATGATGAAGACGTAGTGCTTATGAAAGGCTTATGAAAGCTTGATTCTGGCCATACTGTCCACTCAAGGACACCACTCCTCTGTTATCCTGGCTTCTTATGGCAGTCTAGGGGAATCATTGTCCATGTTGGGACTCTCAATGAAGAATCAGAAGCATGCTCATTCAGAAAATGCCAATTTATCATAAAAGCGGGGCTTCAGCATTCCAAAAAAAAAAAAAAAAAAAAAGCATGATAAGGGCCGAGAACGGTGATTTTTTTTCTCTGAGTTAAATAAAAGGGGGTGTTATGATTATGTTTTACAAATGACGATTGAATTATAGAGAAGCTAGAAATACATACCAGATTATCAATATTACTAGTGTTATAATAACCAAACTGAGGAAGGAGCTGAGATGTCCTTCAACAGATGAATGGATAAAGAAACTGTGGTTCATATATACAATGGAATATGTAAATGAATGAATGCCCACCATTTGCATCGACATGGATGGAACTGGAGGGGATTATGCTGAGTGAAGTAAGTCAAGCAGAGAAAGACAATTATCATATGGTTTCACTCATATATGGAATATAAGAAATAGCACAGAGAGAGGAGGGAGTGAAAACTGAATGGGAAAAAATCAGAGAGAGAGACAAACCATGAGAGACTCTTGACTCTGGGAAACAAACTGAGGGTTATGGAAGGGGATGTGGGTGGGAGGATGGGGTAACTGGGTGATGGATATTAAGGAGGGCATGTGATGTATTGAGCACTGGGTATTATATGCAACTAATGAATCAATGAACACTATATCAAAAACTAATGATGTACTACTATATGTTGCCTAATTGAATTTAAATTAAAAAAATTATTGGCATTAGCTGGGGCGCCTGGGTTGCTCAGCGGGTTAAGCCACTGCCTTCGGCTCAGGTCATGATCTCAGGGTCCTGGGATCGAGCCCCGCATCGGGCTCTCTGCTCGGCGGAGAGCCTGCTTCCTCCTCTCTCTCTGCCTGCCTCTCTGCCTGCTTGTGATCTCTCTCTGTCAAATAAATAAATAATCTTTAAAAAAAATTAAAAAAAAATTATTGGCATTAGCAATATTTAGCCAATGCTTTCAATTAAAGCTTTGTGTGTGTGTGTTATGCTGGTCACAAGTATCTTTTTTTAAAAAAGATTTTATTTATTTATTTGACAGAGAGAGAGATCACAAGTAGACAGAGAGGCAGGCAGAGAGAGAGGGAAGCAGGCTCTCCGCTGAGCAGAGAGCCCGATGCGGGACTCGATCCCAGGACCCTGAGATCATGACCTGAGCTGAAAGCAGAGGTTTTAACCCACTGAGCCACCCAGGCGCCCCCACAAGTATCTTTTTTATTACAGAATCTTTGTTCATGGGGTTGTAGAGAAGATTATTGTTCAGTAAATTTCCAGTCTCTCTGTTCCTCCAGGCTCTCTGGGTGACATGCATTCTCTCCTCACCCTGCTGGACTTTGACTTAGCCACCTGGACTGTTTTAGCCGGTCAGATGTCAACAGATGGGAGTTAATTGCTCTCCTGAGCTCCTGCCTTTAACCATAAGAAGCACATGTCATGGACGCTGCCCATCTAAGAAAAATGAGAGACACGGAGCAGGCCTGGACCTAGCCCGCAGTTAGGAATCAGGCCCAGCTAAGCCCAGTCTGTCAGGTGAGCCCACAGATGCGAGAGGGAGAAACATACTGCCGCAAGCCCCTGCAATTTCCAGGTTATTTGTTAAGTATCATTGTTTTGGTTAATTAAATTAATACGTAACTGGAAGAGAGCCAAATAGCTGTGGGTAACAGGTAGCAGACAGTGCTCATGTATCTACTAGATTAGAAACAGAGTAAGAGAGTGATTTGAAGAAATGGCAAAGGACGGGAAATGACAAGACCTAGGTTGTATTGGTTTTCCTACCTTTAATAATAACAGTGTATCCTTGTCAAGTGCTGACTGTGCGGCAGGTATATTTTTTAGCAGTTTTATTTATTTATTTATAAAGATTTTATTTATTTATTTGACAGACAGATATCACAATTAGGCAGAGAAGCAGGCAGAGAGACAGGAAGGGAAGCAGGCTCCCTGCTGAGCAGAGAGGCTGATGCGGGGCTCGATCCCAGGGACCTGGGATCATGACCTGAGCTGAAGGCAGAGGCTTTAACCCACTGAGCCACCCAGGCACCCTAGCAGTTTTATTAACTTGTTTATTTATTAACAACTTTATGAGGTAAGCTGAGTGTTATTCTCACCTTGGAGATGAAGAAACTCAGAAGAGTTCACGATCAGTCAACGGTTGAACCATGATTGGGACTACACAGGCTGTGTAAGGGGTGCTGTTGCATGCTACCCAGACACCCTGCTCAAGACTGAGGCACCCATTTACACAGCTGTTGGGAGCCTTGGCTCCTGAGGGCTCTCAGCCGAGTCTCTCTCTGCAAATTGCCCTTGACTAAAGGGAGCCACCTCACCCACCATTACATACTTTCTTGAGCGTAGCATATCCAGTGTCTGGTCAATCTGTCCCCAAAAGCCTGGTCAAAACCCCTTTGCCAGGGCACCTCGGTGACTCAGTGGGTTGAGCGTCTGGCTGTTGACTTCAGCTCAGGTCATGATCTCAGAGTCCTGGGATCAAGCTGTATGGAGGGTTCTGCACCCAGCAGGGAGTCTGCTTGAGATTCTCTCTGTCCCCCTGTCCCTTTGCCCCTCCCCACCCTCACAGGAGCACACGCACTCTCTCTCTCTCTCTTAAAATAAATAAATAAAATCTCCAAACCAAACCAAACCAAATAACCCCTTTGCCTTCATTAGGGGCAACTTGAAGTTCCTTTCCAAACCAAGAGCCCTTGCAAGAGGATTAAATCTTTGTAGCTATTTCGTCACCTCTGCCCAATCCTGCTTCCCTCACTTCCTTACAGATGCAGGTTTTGAAAATGCTCCCCAACAAACCTGCGTACAAATATCCATCCCTGAGTCTAATTCCAAGGAACTCCCCTGAGAGAGCCGCATTCCAGAGTCTGAGTTCTTAGCAGCTGGCTGCCTGATATGGCGAGTCACCACACTGAGCTTCACTAAGCCTGTCAACAAGGCTTAAAAGTGGTAGCATTTTACATCAATTTTCACTCTGGAAGGTGGCTAGCTCCCTTCTGGCCCACCCTTTCCTGCTGCAGGAAGCTCTTTCTACAAAAGTCAGCAGTGACTTTTAATGGCAAAACCCAGCTGATACTGTTTATACTAGATTCTGCTGCATTTGACTCAACCATCACTCCTGAACTTGGCCTTTTGATGATTGTTTTTCACGGGATTCCAACTCTCCTTCCCTTGTTCAACTACCACCAACATAACCATGACTTCCTACCCCAACTTTTTCCCTAGGCTTTGGAACTTCCCATAAGCAGCTGGCTATGCATTGCCACTTGTCTCCCAACTTCATCACACTCATCATTTTCAAAATGGAAGCCAGCATTTTCTCTGATGAACCTGCTCCTCCTTCTGTATTTAGATTTCACTGGTGACACCAGCTTTCCAGGCCACCATTCACACACAAGGATATCTTTCTTGAATAGTTCCTCTTCCTCATCCCTATGCCAAATCAATAAGCAGGGCTCATTTGATCCACGCCCCCCAAACTTCTCCAATATGTCCCTCCTCTCCATTCCTTTTGTCACTGCCCTCCTTGAGTCCCTTATCATCTCTCATCCAAACAATTGCAATAGCTTCCTGAGTTGGCCTTTTTGCTTCCAGCTTTTCTTTCTCAAAGTTATCCAAACCACTGCCCATGCGCAACCTGCCTAAAAGGAAAATCTCATTGCGCCATTCTTCTGCTTAAAACTCTTTAGGAGCCGCCATTGTCTACGAGATAATGTCAATCTTCTTAGAATAAAAAGCTCTTCCTGATATCTGGCCGTACAGAGTCATGGCTAAGATGTGGGCTTTAGAAGCGGACAGTTGGATTAGATTCCTGGCTCCGGGATACCATTGATGTGGCCCTGGCTAATATACTTCACCTCTCCAACAGAAGGGAGATAGAAGAAAGGTTTCTACGTGAGGCAGGTACTCACCGACTTTTCCCTTATGCTGTCCAGCCTTTCTGGGAGTAAGGTTGGGGCCGCTGACAGTTGGTGGGGAATGGAATTGATGTGAGGCCCGTGGCCCTCCATTTTGCTCTTTTCTTGCCATGACAACCAGTTGGCACATATTTAGTTGGGCATAGTAAGCGTGGCCAATTCCTTCCTTACCTGTCAGGGCTCCCCCGGACTGTGAGCTCCTCGAGAACGCACAGGGCTTTACCAGCGCTAAGCAAGGCTTCGTTCACATCAGGTGGTCAACAAATGTTTGCTGAATAAATCAACAAGCACTTTGGATTTTGGAAAATGGAGTCTCCTTTTCTGTAAAATGTGCAGAACAGATTTATACCCTTGCATTAATTTGCTAGGACTGCCATAACAAAATACCGTAGTCCAGGCTTCAACAACATAAATTAATTTTCTTACAGTTCTGGAGGCCAGAAGTACAGAATCAAAGTGTTGGCAAGTATTCTTCTGGGTGCTCCCTCCTCAGTTTGCAGATAGCCACCTTCTCGCTGTGTCCTCACGTGGTCTTTTCACTGCCTGGGCAAGTGTCTGGTGTCTCCCTGTATGTCCAAATCCATTCTTTTTATAAGGATACTGGTCCTATTGGATGGGAGCCCACCTGAATGGCCTCATTTTTATTTAATTACCATTTATTTATTTATTATTTTAAAGATTTTATTTACTTATTTGAGAGAAAGAGAGAGAGGGAGAGAGAATGAGCAGTGGGGAGGCGAAGAGAGAGAGAGAGAGAAGCAGACACCCCGCTGAGGAGGGAGCCTAATATGGCGCTTCATCCCAGGACCCCAGGATCATGACCTGAGCTGAAGGCAGATACTTAACTGACTGAGCCACCCAGGCACCCCTTAATTACTTTCTTAAAGACCTTATCTCCAAAAATAGTTACAATCTGAGGTAGTGCGGTTTGGATTTCCACACCTGGATTTTGGGGAACACAATTCAGCCCATATCAGCCCTCATCGGGAGGCCACCCTGGATTGACTCCAACAGAGTAGAGGGTCTTTTCCTCTTAGGGGAAAATATCTTATAATGAGAATGATCAGGACAGGAGGAAGTAACACCTGTTGTGGCATGGCATAATAGCAGCCCCAGCTTATTGTCCACTCGCTATGTGTGTGGTCTTCTGCCAGGTCCTGCAAGTGCACTGTCCCTTTCAATCTCAAAATTGAAGTACAGGAAGATAAAGGAAATTCTTTTAGTATATATGGCTGGTAAGCAGTCCAGCTGGGATTTTAGGATTTGAACCTGTGTATATTGCCCTCCTCCCCATATCAGTGAGTCATCACAAGTGCCCTGTGAGAGACTATATGCTTTTTTTAAACTGATAATAAAGTAGCAAGCATTTATACAATGCTTTTGACATAATGGGTCCTCTTTTAGGTATTTTATGTAAGCTAACATTTAATCCTCATAATAATGCCATGAAGTAGGTATTGTGTTATTATTGTTCTACTGCTGGAAGTCACCAGCAAGGAGGTGGCAGGGAGGATTTGAGCCCAGGCAGCTCCGGCTGGCATGCCAAGCTACCTCTCAGGATGGGAGTTAAGCAATTTGGCCAAGAGCATGCTAGGTAGAAGGAAAACACTGGGGTTTGAACTTGGGTCTCTCTGCAGACTCCACACTCCCTTCTTTGCTCTGTGTCACAGTCTCTGCCTATACCTTACCTGCTTTCTGTTTTCCTCCCAATGCTTGATGATATGAACAGGCCTCCCAACTCTAATGCTGAAGAAACAAGGGTTGGAGAAAATGTTCCTTTGTAATATGATTGGAATAAACTCTGTTTTCCCTGAGACTGATAGCTATAAACACGAATATCTTCTCCCATCCATAGGCTGCCTTTTAGTTTTGTTAACTATTTTCTTTGCTGTGCAGAAGCTTTTTATCTTGTTGAAGTCCCAAGAGTTTACTCTTGCTTTTGTTTTCCTTGCCTCCAGAGACATGTCTAGTATGGTTGAGGTCAAAGAATTGCTGCTTATGTTCCCCTCTAGATTTTGATGGTTTCCTGTCTCACATTTATATCTTTCATCTATTTTGAATTTATTTTTGTGTGTGGTGTAAGAAAGTGGTCCAGGTTCATTCTTCAGCATGTTACCATCTAGTTGTCCCAGCACCATTTGTTGAAGAGAATTCTTTCTGTTGGAATTCTTTCCTGCTTTGTTGAAGATTAGTTGACCATAGAGTTGTGGGCCCAATTATGGATTCTCCATTCTATTCCATTGATCTTGTCTTCAAACGATGAGTGGTTAAATTTGAAGGGGCCGGGAGTCTTCAGCAGGTTGGCAGTTGTGTACAAATTGTTTGGTTCTTTTATATTTATAAAAGTTATGTATGTCACCAGGCCTCTCAGAGTCTTTGCACAATTTAAAATACAAACTAGAAAAAGGATGTGAACATATTGTGGCGGGTTCACAAGAAAAACCCCAGAGGGAATTATCGATCACTGAGTTCATTACACCCTGGTTGCAGCTTCCTGCCTTTCCACAGACTTGTTCCGTGGTCTCTCCTCAGCTTTGGTGGAGCTCTTCACAACTTCGCGAAGTTTGGTGTTATGTGGAAACTTCCAAGACTTCACAGTGTATTTCTTCCTGAATCTCTTATGTTGAAAGGATTTATGAATCCTGATGAATCATAAATTAGAATGTCGAGTTCAGTGTACTAGTAAAACTTTAATCTTGAATTAAAGATGACTTCTTCCCTACATCCCCTGCCCTCCAGCCTGTAACCTGTGCTCCTGGGAAGGTGAGGCAGTGGCCCCCATTCCCCACAGTTAATTTAATTCCCTAGAACATGGGAGGAAGCAGGGGAAAGGGAGGAGGAAGTTCTTATTGGAATGGTAAGGTGGTTTTTGCACTCTGGCCCTGGAAGGTGTCTGTAACTGATTCCTGCGGGCACCCTCGTGCTTTGCTTGGTACACCTCTGATTACAAACCTTTTGACATGGGTGATGCATTCTATTTTTTTCTACAATTCTTCCCTCATCCCCCACTTCTGTGACAGTTTACTTTGCACAGATTTCCACTGCTGGATTCATCCTCTTGGGCAGTAGTCGAAATGACTTCAAGTCGCTCATCTCTGGTCCACATCTGGCCGATAGGAAGCATTCAGGCATCCCTTGGCCTGACAAATTTGGAGGCATCAGGCTTCTTCTGATATAGCCCTCTATTCTTGTTTGCAGGCCACTTTTGCTGTCTCTCTGTGGGTCAGGCATAGTCCTCTGGGCCTCCGTAAGTGCAAGGAACACAGGGAAAGGTCTCCGGGTGGTCCTGCTGAAGCTTTTAGTCCTAGGGTTGAGATGTGAGAAGAGCACCAATCCTTCCCCAATAAGTTGAGAGTCACAGCATACTGTTTTCTCCAAAGAGCTGTATTGTAGGTTCCCTTTGTATTAACACAATCTCAACTCTTTGAAATTGTCACATTATGATGGTCTGTCTTTGACTCAGAATTTGGTATTCATTGTATCTTCCTGTCTCAGTTGAAACTTCTAATACCTTATTATACCCATTTACCATCTCTTTGGTTTGCATCTACAGCATTTACCAAGTCATAACAAAACCTCCCCTAATAAAATCCATCATTACATTTCTTTCTGTTACTTTTGAGGGGGAACCCTGTCATAGGCTTGTTAACAACCGAAATTGTTATAGCACAGGTAAAGTTACCTTGCTCAGTATCTGGCACATACTGAGTACTTAGTGAATGTTAGTTCCTCATTTCCTTGGAAATTAATCACCACTGCACTAGGACTACTACTGAAGAGTTAGCTGCGACATGGATTCCGAAACCATATGAATAAATTTTTCAAACTCTACTACATTAGAATCCATTTGTTGATCTTGCATTGTGAATGAAGCTTTCATTCATGCATGGTTTTGTAACAGGCATTGGATATTTGGAAAATATAATTTGCTGAGTTATACAGATCTTCCTAATGTTAACGCATTTCATCACTCCATATAAAAAATCACATACATTGGGGCGCCTGGCTGGCTCGGTCCGTGGAGCAGGCATTGATCTCCAGGTTGTGAGTTCGAGCCCCATGCTGGGTATGGAGATTAGTTAAAAATAAAATCATAAAAAAAAATCACATACATAGATATCACCACCAATCTCACTGCAAAATTCTGTGATCATTGAAAAGCTGATGATGAATACAAATAAATACCGTGATAAGTACAATTTTTCCAGAATTTTTGTTTGTTTGTTTAACTTAAAAGCTGGAATTCTATCAATGGCAACAAATACCATTAGTGATTTTCTTGAAGCGATGATGGGCTCTCTGTTTATTTCTGCGAAACTATGTGCTAAATACCCAAGTCTTTAAAACCATGAACTCTGGCAGTAGTTCTGTCACATAGAAATTGTGTCCATGAAAAAAGAGTGACTAGTTCAGTTTGTGGTTCAAACAGGTACACGAAGGCTTTACCTCAAAAGTGCCATTGCTCTTGGGTTCACAGAAGTGGTTTGGAAGTGTAGTTCCCATTTGTCACACAGAATAGTAAAGGGATGTGTACTCAGGGTTGAAATTTCATAAAATTAAGAACTTTGAGGAGCGTTTGGGTTGCTCACCTAGGTGAGCTACTGACTCTTGCGCTCAGCTCTGGTATTGATCTCAGGGTAGTGAGTTCAAGCCCCATGTTGGGCTCCAGGAGCCTACTTAAGAAAAAAAAAAGAAAAGGAATTTTTTAAAATAGATTTTGTTTATTTGAGACACAGAGAGTGAGAGAGAGCATGAGTGGGGGGCACAAATAATTGATTAATATTATTATGAAAATACTTTTGACTTTGTGGATGGACTCCTTAGTATTGTGGACTCCCAGGGATCCACAGACCACACTTTGAGAACTACTGATCTAGAACATTCCCTTAATCTTTTTTTTTTTTTTTAAATCTTTCATGACACAGACATTTTGGTAGATTTAGGTCAATTTTCCTGTAGAATGTCCCACAGTTTGGATTTTGGAGTTGTTTCCTTCCATTTAGAATTCAGGTTAAATATGTACGTATATTTTAAAGATTTTATTTATTTATTTATTTTAGAGAGAGAGACAGAGAGACAGAGAGCCCCAGCAGGGGTGGAGGAGAGTGGTGGGAGGGGGGAAGAGCAGAGAGAGAGGGACAAGCAGACTCTGTGCTTAGTATGGAGCCCAACATGGGGTTTGATCTCTGACCCTGAGATCATGACCTGAGCCAAAATCAAGAGTCAGATACTTAACTGACTGAGCCATCCAGGTGCCCCACAGATTAAATATTTTTAAACAAGAATACTGTACAGATGATGCGGTTACATCAAGAAGCACTTACTGTTGGTTTTTCCTATTATCGGCAATTCTACATTTGATTACTTGATGAAGCTGGTGCCTGAAAGATCTCTTCATAGTAACTATACTCTTTTTCCATTGAAAGTAATAGTAATAAGAAATTTATATGTAATCATCTGTGAAATGATACTTGGAGACCACATGAATACCTTATTCTGGAAAATGGCTTTAGCATCCATTGACAGTCCTTGCCTAAATTATGATTACATTGGAGATTGCAAGGTGGTGATTTTTGAATTCTATCATTTTACATTTTTTTAGCAGCTGTTATTGTGTAAAGAAGTACTATCTCTTCACACCAACCCATTCTCTTTATAGACACGTGGGTTCTTTTTATTTTTTTTTACAGTTTAGTGAATTAATTGGGCAAATGAGAACCCTTTTAAAGTGCTTATTATGCCCTTTTAATATGTCTTCATCAATATTTAAGCATTTTCTTGCCTTCTGGTATATAATAAGCAAGATTCACTTTCTACTTTCTGTGGACCAATCTTGCAATGAGCCATTTGTCTGAGGATATTTGATTCCTTTTAGTGGCAATGATATTTGGAAATCAAGACCTGGGGGTACCTGGGTGGCTCAGTTGGTTGAGTGTCCAACTTGTTTTAGGTCTTGATCTCAAGGTCATGAGTTCAAGTTTCTTGTTGGGCTCCACCTTGGGTGTGGAACCTACTTAAAAGGAAAAAAAAAAAGAATTCAAGATCTGAGCACTATTTGTACTCATTGCTACCAGGGTATCATTTTTTTTAGACCCTTTTAGTGGACAGAAGTAGAATCTATATATTATTAAAACTGACCAATTCAGAATCACTGAATTGCTCATAACTACAACCACATGGATGAATTTCAAAAACATCACAAAGTAAAATAAGCTTAAAAAAAAATGGCCTATAGAGCAGAACCAGAAGCCTGGAGTCCCAGCTGGCTCAACTGAGCTCCACCTAGACCGGCTGACCTACAGCCCACTTTCAGATCTGTGAAGAATGAAAAGAGGGTTTTAGCAAGTCACTGGGATTTTGGGGTTGTTTGTTTACAGCATTATTTTAGCCCCAAACTGACAAATAACACAGAAAGCCAAGAGCATGTGTGGTCTTGGAAGTCAAGAAAGTGCTTCAAACACCGCTGTTAAATCTGTTACATGGTAGACTGGGAATTGACATTGAATTTAGAGGCATGGAGTTATTGGTGAACTTAATAAGAACAGTATCAGGGGACCAGGGATGGGTGGATGGCAAGTCTGTTTAGAGCAGGTTTAAGAGACAATGGGCTATGAGGAATTGAAGACAGTTTAGAAAAATCTTTTTAGGAGTTAAGTGAGGAAAAAAAAAAAAAAGCAGTCACTGGCAGGGGAAGTGGAGCCCAGAGTTTTGTTTTGAGGATGGGAGAAAGAGCAGTATGTTTGTGAGCTGGTGGGTCAGCACCGAAGAGAGTAAAACGCGGTGTTGATGATGTTAGGGATAAAGGGGGGAGTTGTTGGGTGGTTTCCTGGAGCAGGCAGGGGCACATCCAATGCTCCATGGGCTTCTCAAGGGCAGAGTAGAAAGGGTCTTTGTTGATGCCACCATCTCTCTCAATCCCGAGATCTCCATTAACTATATAGTTGAATTTATTGGAGTTGAACACATTTTCAAGAGGACCGGTGAAGGGCAGTATGGTACCAACGTTGCTGAGGCTGATCCCCACCTGATGGTTACCACTCAAAACCTGATGTCAGCCTCCTGCCTGATGAAATATGCTGGTCAGCACTTTCCTCCTTAGTTCCAAACCCCTCCATTTGGATACCACCTATGAAAATTTGGCAAATTTCATTCACATGGGGTGGGGTGGGGTGGGGAGAACGCTGGGCCAGCCACTGCAGGTTCTAATCCATTAAATTGTGATGGGACACATGCCAAACTGTTGAGATTCTTTAGTTCAATTAGATTTATTGCCCTCAAAATGGAATTCTTTGTTCTCTGTAGGATATCTTTTTCCCCCACTAAAAACTTTATTATGTGTCATCTAGTTCCCTAAAGACAATCTGAAATCATTGTGATCTGTAACTGTTGTTTCCTACATACTCTGTTGTCGCAATCCCATGAAAGCCATTTGGTATCACGCCCTCAAGCATCGACAGAAATTTCTGGAAGACTCACCAAGTGCAGAGTACTGGCTACCAACTGCTAAGAATGGGGTGTTATAACTTCCTTCCTTCCTATCATCCTTCAAGTTAGAGTCCCAGGAGGCATGTAACACATACTGACCTTACTATTCAGCATCCAATCATTCAATGGCATGGGACAAAATAACAAACATATGGATGAGTGTTCCCAGCTGAAGGAGGATTGCCAGATTTACAACAAATGAACAAATGAAAAGGACACACCATTCAATTTGAATTTCAGATAAAGAAGGATCATTTTTTTAGTCTACGTAGACCCCAAATATTGCATCTTTTTTGAGAATCAAGTAAGCCTCTTCTTGGTAGCATTCCCCAGTTGGCTTACCCCTGGAGGACTGGCCCACTTTGAAATATCTCACTCCTTCAAGAATAGACACTTTGCTTCAGTAGCAGCCAAGCTTTTGTATTTTGTGAATTAAAGTTTCAGAAATGGAATTAGATTACTAGGTTGCCAGTGTAGAGAGAGGTATAAATGATAGCGGAAGTGAAACCAAGCATAAATGGGTAAAATATGAGGTCCTCCCCTCCCTCTCCCTAGCTGCCTTTTGTATTTTTGCCACAGAAATGCAAATAACTAGAATTATTATCCTATGTCCCCAAATGTGCCACCCTGATTTCAGAGAGGACAGTGTCACTGGTTATGCCCTTGCTGATGTGAAAGCAAGACCTCCAGCACTCTTCACTCTTCCAAGGGCACGGGCATTGTCCCACAAGACAGAGTCTGCCAGTGCAGTTGTCCAACTGGGAGACAGAGAAAAGTGAACAGAAGATGTTGAATCTCTTCTTTTACTGGATAGATGCAAAATATTTTTCACTCCTTCTTGGCTGGTAGATTCATCAAGGGTAGTTTTCTTCTAAAAACAGTGTGGAGATTCCTCAAAAAATTAAAATAGAGCTACCTTATGACCCTGCAATTGCATTACTGGGTATTTACCCCAAAGATACAGATGTAGTGAAAAGGAGGGCCATAGGTACCCCAATGTTCATAGCAGCAATGGCCACAAGAACCAAACTGTGGAAAGAGCTAAGATACCCTTCCACAGACGAATGGATAAAGAAGATATGGTCCATATATACAATGGAATATTACTCAGCCATCAGAAAGGATGAATATCCCACTTTTGTATCAACATGGATGGAACTGGAGAAGATTATGCTGAGTGAAATAAGTCAAGCAGAGAGAGTCAATATTCACATGGTTTTGCTTATTTGTGGAGCATAAGGAATAACACAGAGGACAAAGTAAAAGTGAATTGGGGGAAATCAGAGGGGGAGATGAATCATGAGAGACTGTGGACTCTGGGAAACAAACTGAGGGTTTTAGAGGGGAGGGAGTTGGGAGGATGGGTGAGCCTGGTGATGGGTATTAAGGAGGGCACGGATTGCATGGAGCACTGGGTGTGGTACACAAACAATAAATTTTGGAACTCTGAAAAAATTTAAAAAAGGTAGCTTTCCTCTTAACAACAACAACAACAACAACAACAACAACAAAATGGGGGGGGTGGCCTGGGAGAGCAAGCTTATATACCAGTAAAAGAAAGAAAGGAAAGCAGAAAAAAAAAGGTAGATATAAGAAATAGGAAAAAAAGTATTTAAGGGCAAAATAGTATTTAAAGTAAAACTTTATTTTACATGTGAGTAAAAATGTGAGAAAAATAAGCCAACTAAATTCTAGGAGGAGTTTCGTCCACATAAATTAGTTTATAATCGCTGTGTCATACTTCCTGATCCATATATTCTCTTTGTGATCAGTAAAATCGTGCGGTATCAATACACTTTTTTTTTTTCCTTCGAAGAACAAGGGATGCCAGACACTTAACATCCCAATTACATAAGAGCACAAATTACTGTCTTCACTTTTAAACATCTGTGTTTTGAGTCTTCAAGTAATTCAATAAGGATATGGGTTTTTAATCATTTAAGAGAGAAGAAATACAGAAAGAGAAAACACGAAGGGAAAATGCAGTCTGCATGGAAGTGGATTATTTCCTCTATCCTGATGTGTTGGACTCCACCCATGTTTACCCAGGCCTGTGCTTAATCTGGATTTAGTTCCATGGCTGCTTTAAAGCTTTAAATCAATAAGAAATATTTTCAGGTTAGGAAATGAGAACCCATCTTTAACACTACAGGGTTGTGAAACCATACTCTTTACACAGGAACATTTAAATGGTTAATATAATAGTTATCACTATTATTTTCTATTATTTCCCAAATAATAGAAAACCAGTCCCTATTATTTTGCAAAATGTCATGCACAGCATAAGTTGTTGATTCTAAAGTGAAGAAACCTGGAAAGTGTAATTTTCCTGCAGAGATAATCTTGTGCACTTGAAGGGACTAAGGACACCTGCAGGGAATCCAGGTGATTTCTATTAGAGCACATCATTTCCTGCTGGCCTTGACCTGCAAGAAAGCTGTGCTTTTCAGCTGTTCTAAAAATGGTTTATAATAGAGTTGGTAAGAAAAACTTTTCTTCTCCCAGTTTTTTTTTATTGTGGCAAAATACACATAGTGTAAAGTTTACTAACTTAATCCCTTTTGTGTGTGTACAGTCCACTGGTATTCAGTACATTCATATATATGGTTATGCAATCATCATCTCCATCCATTTCCAAAATTTCTCTTAATCATGCAAAACTAAAACTCTGTACCCATTTTTTAAAAATTTATTTATTTATTTTAGAAAGAGCGTGCATACCCTGAGTGTGTGCTGGAGGTGCTGGAGTTGGGGGGAGAGGCAGCAAGAAAGAATCTTCAAGCAGACTCCCTGTTGAGCTGGGAGCCTGACTGGGGCAGGGGGGTGGATTACCCAGGGGATCCCATTACCCAGGGGATCATGACCTGAGCCGAAATCAAGAACTGGAAGCTCAACTGACAGGGCCACCCAGGTGCCCCTAAAATTCTATACCCATTAGACAATAACTCCCCTTTCCCCTTCTCTTCAGTCTCTTGAAACCACCATTTTTACTTCCTGTGTCTGTGAATTTGACTACTACAATGTTAACCTTAAAAAAATAAAACTGCCTCCCCCCCAAAAAACCTGCTAGTTTTGTCTTTTTTTTTTAACCAGGAAAAGTAAGTGTTTTGGGGGAATAGCAAAGAATGACATGACCATAAGCAAGTCTGAGAACAAAGAAGAGGTATGCTCTTCTGTAGAGGAAAGGGGGAAACTGGCAAGGCTATCATAAACAAAAAGTCCATTGGAGTAAACTAGGAGTTCAAAGCATAGTGTCTTTTCATTGGCTGAGGTGTGATAGTCTTTCATTGCCTGGGCTATTGCCAGGGCGGTAGGAAAACCTTTCTTCTTCTTACTAGAGTAATAAAGTAGTAGGTAAAATAGAATCCACTTGCAAGGTAGGTCTTTTCCTTTTGGGTCTGCAATTAACAAGGAGTGGTAGGGCCTGAGAGACAAGGAATCCCCCCAACCCCAACCCCACTGGCTTCCTAATTCCATTTTAAGCCAGATTCTTTCTTTAATTTTCATAGTTAGTTACCTCATATGAATGGAACCATATTGTATTTGTCTTCCTGTAACTGGTTTATTTTGCTTAATGCAATGTCCTCAAGATTCATCCATGTTGTATCATGTGTCAGAATGTCCTTACCTTTTAAGGGGAACTAATATTTCATTGTATGGTTATATCACATTTTGCTTATCCATTCATCTAACATTTGAGTTGCTTCTATCTTTTTTTTTTTTTAAGATTTTATTTATTTATTTGACAGACAGAGATGAGAAGTAGGCAGAGAGGCAGGCGGTGGGGGAGGGGGGACGGGGAAGCAGGCTCCCTGCTGAGCAGAGAGCCTGATGTGGGGCTCAATCTCAGGACCCTGAGATCATGACTCGAGCCGAAGGCTTAAGCTTAACCCACTGAGCCACCCAGGTGCCCTGAGTTGCTTCTATCTTCTAGCTCATATGAATAATGCTGCTATGAACATGGTTATACAAATATCTCTTTGAGACCCTGCCTTCTGTTCTTTTGAGTCTATACCTAGAAGTGGAATTGCTTGATCATGTGCTAATTTTATTTTCAATTTTTCTGAGGAACTGCTATACTGTTTTCCATAACAGCTGTACCATTTTTTATCCATTCCATCCAACAGTGCATAAAATTTCCAATTTCTCCACATCCTCACCAAGAGTTGTTATTTCCTGTTGTTTGTTTTTGTTTTTTTTTAATAGCAGCCTTACTAATGGGTGTGAGGTGGTATCTCATTGTGGTTTTGATTTGTGTTTCCCTGATGATCAACGATACCGAGCATCTTTTCATGTGCTTATTGGTCATTTGTGTATTTTCTATGGAGAAATGCCTATTCAAGTCCTTTGCCCAACTTTGACTCAGGTTGTTTCTTTCTCTTGTTGAGTTTTAGGAGCTCTCTATATATTCTGGGTATTAATCCTTCATCAGTTAAATGATTTGCAAATATTTTCTTCCATTCTGTGGGCTGCTCTTTTACTTTGTTGATAGTGCCTTCTGATGCACAAAGTGTTTTAATTTTCATGAATTCCAGTATGTCTGGGGTTTTTGTCTTATTGCCCGTGTCTTCGAAGTCATATTCAAGAAATCACTGCCAAATCCAATGTTGTGAAAACTTTGCCCTAGAAAAGCTTTTCATTATCATAGAATTTTGGGATAATTGACTAACCAGCTCAACTTCCAATTCAGTAACATCTATTATTACATCACTGATCCAGTTACCTGGCCTCGACTGAAATATTTCCATGACAAGATGCCTTGTACTTTGTAAGGAAGACAGTATCACTAATGACAGAAAGTCTAGGAAGATTAGAAAGTCTCTCTATTTTAAACTGAATTTTTTATGTCTCTGGCATCTAATATTCAGTTTCAATTTGATACTCAGTCTTTCTAGGGCAACACAAAATAAATTTTTGCAACCACAGTAAATGTCTTCAAGTTTCTGATGAGCGCTATCCCACCCCCAACTCCTAATTTATATTGCGTTGTTTTTAGATGAGTAAGTAAGAATATCTAGAGTTAACATGCCATGCTAAAAGCAGATTTCTTGGGCAGGTCATTTTTAAATTAATTTGTAATATAATTTATGTTAGAGAAAACAGAAAACCTTCAAATGTATTAGGAAAAAATTTCTTTGAGCTTGTCATGTTGAAAAAATAATCAAAGCTCAATTTCACTGCAGGCAGCCAGTCTATTAGTTAATGAGAATGAAATAATGTTCTGGTATTAAATTCAACATCTTTATTTTCATTACTAATAAATATTCATTATGTGCCAACAATATATGGAGCTCTGCACAGATCATAAAAAAGTAGAATTCCAGCCGAAGACATTTTACATTAAATGAGATGCAGTAAGTGTTGTTATAGAATGCCTGCCATGCAAGAACGCTCTGTTATTATATTGCTTCTATAAGGCATATTAAATAAGAAAAGAGAAAAAACTGCTGAAGGTGTGCAGCCTCTGTAGAAACCTAGGGACAAGTACAGTGACTAGATTTAAATGTAGGTTTGCACACTGAAATACCACCCCACACCAGTCAGAATGGCTACAATGAACAAGTCGGGAAATGACAAATGCTGGCGAGGATGCGGAGAAAGGGGAACCCTCCTACACTGTTGGTGGGAATGCAAGCTGGTGCAGCCACTCTGGAAAACAGCATGGAGGTTCCTCAAAAAGTTGAAAATAGAGCTACCCTACGACCCAGCAATCGCACTACTGGGTATAAATACCTTAAAGATACAAATGTAGTGATCCGAAGGGGTGTGTGCACCCGAATGTTTATAGCAGCAATGTCCACAATAGCCAAACTATGGAAAGAACCTAGATGTCCATCAACAGATGAATGGCTAAAGAAGATGTAGTACAGATACACAATAGAATACTATGCAGCCATCAAAACCCCTAAAATCTTAACATTTGCAATGATGTGGATGGAACTAGAGGGTATTATGCTTAGTGAAGTAAGTCAATCAGAGAAAGACAATTATCATATGATCTCTCTGATATGAGGAATTTGAGAGGCAGGGCTGGGGGTCGTGGAGGGTAGGGAGGGAAAAATGAAACAAGAGGTGATTGGGAGGGAGACAAACCATAAAAGACTCTTAATCTCAGGAAATAAATTGAGGGTTGCTGGGGGTTGGGGGGTAGGGATAGGGTGGCTGGGTGATGGACATTGGGAAGGGTATGTGCTATGGTGAGTGCTGTGAAATGTGTAAACCTGATGATTCACAGACTTGTATTCCTGGGGCAAATAATACATTGTATGTTAATAAAAAAAATGTAGGTTTGGCGGTGCTGTTGAGGTGTGTTGTAACATCATGGATTTAAACATTTGGATAAATAGTGCTAAAACAAACCACTACTTCCTAAACCATCAAGATGACTCTCCATTTTCTGCAGAGTTTTCCTTAGAGATATGATTATAATACCTGGGCACAATTTACTGAGTTGGACTTGAAGATTGGAGAAGTCACAGTCCCAACATACAGTGTGATGGCAACAATGGGAGCTTCCTACAGGCACCTGGCTGGCTCAGTTGGTAGGGTATGGGACTCTTAATCTCAGGGTCAAGAGTTCAAGCCTCATGTTGGGTGCGAAGCCTACTTAAAATAAAATAAAAAATAAATTTTAAAAAGTGTATTAATAAAACAACAACAATGTTGTGAGTTTCCTGCCAAGCCCAGTGAGGTCTGTTTCTGGGGCATAATTAGGGTTATTGGGGTTATTGTCATTTTCTTGAAAGACCGATCAGCATTATCTAATCTTAATAGAACAGTTTTTAGTCTCACTTGCCAGGCGTGACTAAGAAAACCCTGCATCTGTTGTGTAAGTCTGAGCTTTCTAGACACTTCCTTACTCCTACCTGATAGATTTCCTCAGCTTCCTCAAATTGCTTTTCAAAGAGAATAACCAGAAAATGCATGAGGGGCTAAAAAAAAACAAGACTAAAATCTACTCTAATGGGAGAGGGAGGGCAATAGGAGAACTATTTACTGAGCACCTACTGTATACCAGATACTGTACTAAATGTGCAAAACATTTTACATGCTTTGGTTGTATTTATGTGAACATCAACCATGGAAAACACCTATGGTTCCTATCCATGTTTACTAACTTTAAACTCAGTTATTAAAATTCTTGGAGTTTTATTTTCCAACAAATATCTCAAGAATGGATAACCTACTATGCATGGAAAATGCATATTGGTTATCTCCCACCCCCTCCCCCCCACATGTGTATCTTTTATTGTTCAACTAGAAGAAGAAGAGCTGATGATGAGCTCAATGGCCTTGGTCCAACCTTTGAAGGTCATGACCTTCCTGCTAAGACAATCCTAAAGTTTCAGGAAGGAAAAAGGAAAGAGATTGTGATGCTTGGGTCAAGCCCAAGGTATCTAGGAAAGGAGCTCCCTCCCCACAGGAAGCCATATTTCCTTGTGAACTCTATAGAAAGAAATTCACATCCATACTTTGTATCATGAAGATTTACCTGGCTTGGCAAATACACATCTGAAGTCCTAGAGAGGACCTAGTTCATGTGTCCTAAGGCAGTGCTCAGAGTAATGTGCTCAGAGGGTAGGGCCAGCGCAAGCTGGGTGTGCTGAAACGGGACCTCTGGCTGTCTGGAAGCATTTGGATCTAAACAAGTACACCTTTAGTAGGAAAGAGCTTCATGTATTGGAAAGGCTTTTATTTTTGGAGGGGGTTTTATTTTCAGCCCAGTGACTCTCCAGATGAGAATGGGTGACTACTTTTGGAACAGTGGCAGCTCCACTAGGGTCTATAAGGATCATTAGTATTTAAAACTGCTTTTTCACAGTTGCAAATTTTCATGATTTCTTTTAGTCTACACTGCACCATTCACCTGGGGAGGTTTTGCGAGCAGATGGATGCTCAGACAGATTCTTTCCTGGGGACATCTCCAGAGCAGAAGGCTGGAGGCCACTGAACTAACCGCTTACTCCTAAAAATCGGCTGGTGCTTTCCCCCTCTGGGCAGGACGCATGCCCCTCACTGACCGCCCCTCTAAATCCGACCTGTGCTTCAGGCCCCAGATCAATGCCACATCCTCTCTGCACTCTTGCTCTGCATCCCGCCGCAGAACCACGGCACGTCCCAGTGCTCCAGGCTGTCAACTTTCCAGTGTGTTGAACAGATGCTGCTGTTGTCTCTCCACAGAGGACAGAATCATGCCTACACCGCCTAGCTCGAGAGCGCACACGGCTAAAAAGAGCAGGTTAGTTTGGCCCACAGAACAAAGTAACCTTTTTTCATTAGTGGCAACCATTGAGAAACTTTACATAAAATTCCAGCCTTTTGATTTATCTTGAAAAACTGGAAGATCTGACATCTCAAGACTCACACCCCTTTCATAGCTACAATGAGCAGAAAATCACTCTCCATTAAATGAAGGGCATGCTCTTCGTTTGTTTCAAATTACCTGCTTGTAGCCACTAGGATGTGTGACTCCTTGCTTAGGCATTTTTTTGCACAAGACGCCCCATGCTCGCTGTGTGGACAGCACCAACGACAAAGCAAGCTTATCTTCTGGTCTACCAACTCACCATGTTTATCTCCAAGACCTACACTGCTCTCTAGGGCTTTTGAACAGCCCGAAAAAGCATTTGACAACACTAAATCTCTTTCACTCCTCGTTTGATTCTTTTGTGCAGACCCTCGCATATCGCATATTGGAGAACAGGTCCCCTGCTGCTAATTCATCTGTGGTCCCAGTCCTGCTGGGTTCAACAGCAGCCTATTAACTTTCATAGTCGTTTTTAACCACATCCTTAGGGTTTCTCTGTTCATTAATTCACTTTTGAGGGGAAGCTGCCAGACCATTAAAGTGAGGCATGTTTAATAACCCAGATTTAATCAGGTGCCTGGCAATCCCATCCACACAGCTCTGCCCGAGGGGTCTCCCATTACCCCGTGGCAAGACAGGGTCAGCCACAGCCCCACACAGTGCCTTAGAGCCGCCTGCGACCACCACTGACACCACTTACCCTTACACAACGCTCCTACAACCCAAGTCAGGTGTCCTGGATAGGTCTATTTTAATTTTTTTCCCAAAAGATAATTATGCCCTGTGGGGGTACCGATTCTCACACTGAGCTGTGTCCCACCCACACCCACAGGTTCAATAACCATAACAACCGGGATTTCTTAAACTTTTAGATTTCAGGTGATACATTTTCCACAACTTACATCATGCCATCAGATTTTTTTCCCTTCTTCATGACAGCTGTTAGTACTGGATGAATTAAACTACCGAGGTTCAACCATGATCAAATAATTTCGTTGACTTCCTAGCTCGATTCTGAAGGTTAGACAAAGCAAGTGATCCAACACAAAGCCAACAGAGATATATTTTTTTAAAAGATGCTCTGAGTATGGACATTTTTCATAGCTTTATGCCAACTTGTTACTACTGAGTATGCAAGCAGAAAAATGAAAAGGGAATGTAGTGTGATAATTAAATTAACATTTTCTTAGAAATAACACCTTTAGCTTGTGAATAAAAATGTGTTAGAAATCGCATTCAGCTCTGTCATGATCCAAATGTCATCCTATCTTACTACACCTATTATCACTAGCTCTCTCAACACAGATAACGTGTGCTTTAAAAAAAAATCTGGATACCTTTAGATTTCAAAAGCATCGTTTTAACTTTAACTAAACTGTTTCCTGAAAAGATATATTAAACAATTTCCTCACATTGTAACTTTCAGAAGCAAAATATAACACTAGGTAACAGTTTCCAAGTCCAATTACTGGCCTTTAATTTTACCTTCTTCCACTTTCTTGTTGATAAAATAGTCAAAGACATCATATTTTTTCACTTAAAGTGTTTTGTTCCTGTTTCTCTATTTCTGAGCCAGATTTCAATTCTGAAGTCCTTAAAGGTAACAAGAAATTCTCACTGATCATTTGCGATAAGAACGAATGATCTCTTCAGTCTCAAAACTCTCATTCGTTGAAAGTATTCTCAGGAGCCAGCTTTCTCTCCTTGCTCTTGTGATTCTAAATTTCAAGGAGTGATTAAAGCTCTACTTATAAAATATATGAAAAGGAGCCGCTGTAGGAGGGAAATACCTTATGTGTATCTTATTTTTAAAATGTTTATTTCTATATTCTCTGGAAAAGCAATGCATTATTTTTTTTAAAAGATTTTATTTATTTATTTGACAGACAGAGATCACAAGTAGGCAGAGAGGCAGGCAGAGAGAGAGGAAGGGAAGCAGGCTCCCTACTGAGCAGAGAACCCGATGCGATGCGGGGCTTTATTCCAGGACCCTGGGATCATGGCCTGAGCCGAAGGCAGAGGCTTTAACCCACTGAGCCACCCAGGTGCCCCGCAATGCATTATTTCTAAGAAGTCTCAGGACTTATTTTTATTTATTTGACACAGAGAGATCATAAGTAGGCTGAGAGGCAAAGAGAGATTTGGGAGAGGGGAGCAGGCTCCCTGCTGAGCAGAGAGCCCGATGTAGGACTTGATCCCAGGACCCTAAGATCATGACCTGAGCCAAAGGCAGAGGCTTAACCCACTGAGCCACCTAGGCACCCCCCAGTAGTCCGATTTTTAAGTAACTTGAACAGTTGAGTGATTTCTAAGTTGTCAATTTCAAGCAGGTGATCTTCCATTTAATTAATCAAATTAGAGGGCTCTGAATCATGCCTGGTCGTTAGGGTTCTCTACTGACCTTGTGAATTCAGGACAAAAAGAAGATGAAGCACATATAGCACATCTTTAATTAAGAACGCATGTGACCTGGGGAACAGTCCTGCCAGTCATTCTGTCTGCTCCACCCCAGAGTCTCTGGCTAGTTGTACCCTCACACAGTCAGCCCTGCAAATGGAGGGGCAGCATTGCTGGGGGGCGGGTGCTCCTTACTGGGGATCAGAAACCTTTGAAGTGAGCCATGGGGAGGACATAGAGAGTAGAAAACTCTTCCTTCTTGTGGGTTATAATCACCCAGCTTGGCATGCTTTCTATCACCAGGAAAAAAGAGTGATCCATGAAAGTTCCCAAGGAGGTAAAGGATTTGTAAAAGTTATTTTTACTCTTGCCACAACTGATACAGTTGGAAAACTTTCCTTGTGACTCAGATAGCAAGAGCTTGTAGGAGAAATAGGCACTGACTTAATGGAGAGTGTGTACTAAGGCATACCCACTCTACAGATGGACAGGATGTGGTATCCCAAGGAGGGATGAAGGGAGACAGGTTTGTTGGCTGCTACCCCTGGAAACTTGCCCACTGTCCTGAGACTGCTGTCATGTATCTGAAGCACCTTTTGGAAATTCCTTCTCTCCAGACCCTGATGTAAGGACACAGGATCCCAAGTTATCTCCCTAACAACGATTTGGCTTTCTAAGTTACTGCATCTCTATGAAGCTGAAGACCAACAGGAATTTGGGGTTATGCAAGTCCAAATGTTAATTATTTTTCTAAAAAACATGCAATTCAAAACACACAAAAAATTAAAATTAAATTATTAAATTAAAAGTAATTTAAAAAATAAAGCAGAGATACCTCTTCTTTTATGCTCTCTGCAAAACAGTCCCTCCCCCTCATCTGTCATCAATATGAGAATTTTATGAGAAACATTTTTCAGTATTTGCTCACTCCTGTATCTTGCACATACAGTTGAAATGAATAATTTAATCTGGCATTCTCCCCACCCACCCACCCAGCAAATGTGGTTTTTTTTTTTTTTTTTTTCCTAATCTGAGGTTTTCTCAGCACCCAGAAGAGTGTGATCAACACAACACAGTGACAATTTAAGCAAGGGAGAAATATCACTTTAAAAGAGGAAATGCCAAGAATTGTAAAAGTTAATGAGAAGTGTGACATGAGCCCTGAGCCACAAACACAGAAGTTTAGTGCTGTCAGGGGCCCACGAAATTGGGGGCTTGGGGGTGACAAGAGACCTTAAAGGGAACCATGCGGTAGGTAACTACAGCTCCCTAGACCCCAATCATCTCAGATGCATTTGCTTTCATTTTCTACACTCCCGGCAACACTGACCTTCTTCCTGTGCCTGGAATCCTGAAGGCAGAGTGCAGCTTGCTCTGACTTGCCTACTCCTGAAGGGGCCTAAGTGTCTGAAAATATCTAAAGGATCACTCTGGTAGAAGAGAAATTGACCCTGGATCCTTTAGGTCTATACTGCAAACTAAGATTTTATTGGTCCAATTTTCTTTTTGCTATGCTGCTGGGTGAAGGCATATACCAAAATGCACAAAAGGAAAATATCTGATTGGATGTACTGTTAACTAGCCTAGTTTTTCATTTTTTAATAGTTTGCAAATCTGAGGCTAGTAATAAGTTATAGGTGGCCAGAGTCATAAAGAAATGTTGGTTTGTTTTCTCTTTTACTGCTGGTGACTATTACCTGAGACAGAACTAAGCAATTGGTAATGTTTGTGTGCTTGTAAATGCTTATTTAAGAGTCTGTGGAGCTGGGTAGCAGCCAGTTCTCCGTGTTAGAGGATGATCAGAGGAGAACCAGAAAGCCAGAGACCACTCCCTTTCCAAATCCAAGAGTTAATTTCTCTTGTTTTTTTTTTTTTTTGGGGGGGGGGGTTGTTTTTGCTGCTTTTGGACACAGTTGGTACGGTCACCTTCCATTTGACAAAGTTTTGGTCTTTAACTTAGTTAAAGTTCATCTTTAACTTAGTTAAAATAAAGTTATATAATAAAAATGATAAAATTTATATTTATATATTCCTATAAATTTAAAAATAAATATATATGTATATATACATATGTATATGAACTGAACCATGTACAAATAAATATATATGTATATTTAAGTATATAGAAATATATAAATTTATATATAAAGTTATATAATAATAAAACTAAAGTCTTTAACTTAGTTAAAATAAAATTTTTATTTACTTATTTATTTGTCAGAGAGAGAGAGAGAGAGAGAGCACACAAGCAGAGGGAGCAGCAGACAGGGAGAAGCAGGTTCCCTGCTGAGTAGGGAGCCTGACGTGGGGCTCAATCCCAGGATCCTGGAATCATGACCTAAGCCTAAGGCAGACACTTAACCAACTGAGCCACCCAGACATCCCTAACTTTAGTCTTTAAGCTGCAATACACTTTCGTTCTCTTTTGTGACCTTTTCCCTTCATTACCTGTTATATGTTTGACCTTGGATAAGCCATTTCATTCTAAGAACCTCATCCGTAAAATGGGAAGTTAAAAAAAAAACTGTTCTAAGGTTCACCTTCCAAAACTCTCCATTTTTATTCAATCCCCTGGAAAAGTTGCCTGTTAGATTTTATTATTTATATTTGAAAAAGCCCTAAATCTATATTTCCAGTCTCAATTTCCTTTACTCTTAATGGCCCATACGGCATTACGATGTAGATATCTCATTAACATTCAAGACTTAATGTTGAACACAGGTGACAGAAATGGAAATTGGTACCCTCTTTTCGAAGTAAAGTAATAAATGTCTTAAGAAACATGAAATATACTCATATATGTTCACCCACGAATTCTACTTCCAGGAATCCACCATAAGAAATAATTCAAGGAGTGCCTAGGTAGCTCAGTTGGTTAAGCATCTGTCTTTGTTCAGCTCAGATAACTATCTCAGAATCTTGGGATCAAACCCTGCATTGGGTTCCCTGCTCAGTGGGCAGTCTGCTTCTCCCTCTCCTTCTGCCTCTCTCTGTCTCTCAAATAAATAAGTAAAACATATTTAAAAAAGGAATAATTCAAGATATATTTTTGAAAAGCCATAGGCAGTATGTTCATTTTCCCCTTTTTCCCACATTGAAAGGAATCTAAATGACTAATAGCAAAGGAATTAAGTAACTTATGATAAATGAATTTGATAAGTACTAAAAATCTTTTAAAATAGTTTAGTTCCATCTAGCCACATGGAAAATAAGTGCAATATTATGTATAATGTAATATAATAAAACAGCATGTGAACTGAACCATATACAAAGTTCCTGCAGAAATTATACCAAAATGACAATAATTATGTGTTTAGGTAACAGATCAGGTGTCAGTTTTCCTTTTCTTTCCTTTTTTTTTTGTTTTGTTAAAGATGTTCTTTATTTATTTGATAGAGAGAGATCATAAATAGGCAGAGAGAGGGGGAAGCAGGCTCCCCACCGAGCAGAGAGCCCAATGAGGGGCTCCATCTCAGGACCCTGGGATAATGACCTGAGCCGAAGACAGAGGCTTAACCCACTGAGCCACCTAGGCGCCCCTATTTTATTTTCTTTTTTCCCAAGCTTGCAATTAGATTTTTTATACCACTTGTGAAACTGAAAAAAAAAAAACAATCAATGCTGAAATCTAATCTCATTTCCTTTCTTCCTAAAATCTTGCTTTTCCCTGGCTCTCCCATGACTCTAAGTGGCCCTGTGTCTTCTCAGGCCTCTAAGTGCTGTGTCCTAGACTTCTTAATTTTTTTTAAGATTTTTAAGATTTTTTTTTCTTTTTTCTTTTTTTTTAATTTGACAGAGAGATCACAAGCAGGCAGAGAGGCAGGCAGAGAGAGAGGAGGAAGCAGGCCCCCCGAGAGAGCAGAGAGCCCGATGCGGGGCTCGATCCCAGGACTCCGAGATCATGACCTGAGCCGAAGGCAGCGGCTTAACCCACTGAGCCACCCAGGCGCCCCTAGACTTCTTAATTTTTGAATTCTCTTTTTCTTCTACCTCACATTCTCAAACCATCCCCAAGTGAAGTGGAATCTTTGTCTACAACAGATTTTATTCATTACCACCCTCTTCCCAAATTCAAACACATAACTACTATACCCAGAATGTATTTAACAGTCCTGGATTCCCTACATAATTCCTCTCCTCAAAACCTATTGTTGCCCCTTATTACCTATCAATGTCAAATTTAGACTCCAGTGATTTACTACCATTTTTCTGTATAATTTCTGTTCAGCTTCTTACCTTGTTTTATGAATATCCCCATCTCAGGCTACCTGGGTGGCTAAGTTGGTTGAGTGTTGGATTCTTTTTTTTTTTTTTTCTAAAGATTTTGTTTATTTATTTTGAGAGAGAGAGCATAAGCAGGGGAAGTGGCAGGGAGAGAGGAAGAAGCAGGCTTCCTCCTGAGTATGGAGTCTAACATGGGGCTAAATCCTAGGACCCTGGGATCAGAACCTGAGCCGAAGGCAGATGCTTAACCAACTGAACCACCCCGGCTTCCCTGAGTGTCTGATCCTTGGTTTTGTCTCAGGTCATGATCTCAGGGTCCTGGGATCAAGCTCCCAGTCAGGCTCCATGCTCAGTGTGGAGTCTGCTTGAGATTCTCTCCCTTTCCCAGTGTCCCTCCCCCTGCTCATACTTCTTTTCTCTCTCTAACCGATCAATCAATCTTTAAATGACCCCATCTCAAATTCTCTAATTTGGCCAGAATACTCTGCTGAGTTCCACTTCCATGTTTTGTACCCATCAATCCTTCCTTTTTCATCTTCCCTCAAAATCCACTTTCAGTCTGTATAATCTATTATCTTCGGGATGTTTTAATCCATGTATCCTCAAACCTTATTAACATGAACTTTCTAAGCATGTTAGTGAGATTTAAATGTAATAAAATATTTTAAAAGTGGTACAAGAATATTAGATAATATGTTGTTACAAAGTAGCATAATTCTTTTTTTTTTTTTTAAAGATTTATTTATTTATTTGACAGAGAGAAATCACAAGTAGGCAGAGAGGCAGACAGAGAGAGAGGAGGAAGCAGGCTCCCTGCTGAGCAGAAAGCCCGATGCGGGGCTCAAACCCAGGACCTGGGATCATGACCTGAGATGAAGGCAGCGGCTTAACCCACTGAGCCACCCAGGCGCCCCTCAAAGTAGCATAATTCTTAAAGAATTGTTAATGGTTAATATTTTTTCTAATTTTAAGAAGTTTGGAAAAAACGGATCTAGAAATAACAGACTAGTATACATAATATCAGTCACAGATAAAATACTGGAATGGATTCTGACACCCATAATTTTGTTGTCACTGGGGACAAGAAATGACCATCAGTAGGAACAATTAGAATAGGGCATTCCAGACTCATTTTGATAGAGTTCATTAGCGTTGATCAGGGGAATGCTTTTGGCACAGTATTTGACAAAGTATTGTTGATAATCTTGTAGACAAGACAAGAAATGTGAGCTGGGCAAATTCATAGCTAGCTGAAAAATTATATCAAGAATCTCAAGATCAAGATGAACTTGGTAACAGTGCCTTGAGCTATCTAGTATTGATCTCTTCAGCACTTTTATCAATGACTTATATAATCAGAAACTATTGACATCAAATTTTCCCAATTAAAATAGCTAGAAAGGGTTTTTATACAAGGAATATAAGAAAAAAAGTCCCCCAGAGTTTAAAATTTCAGACTAGTGTCAAGAAGATGAAATAAAATGCAGATAAAGAGGACTCCCTCAACGTAGGTTTAAGAAATTGGCTACACAACTGCCAGAGGAGTGAGATTTGGTTTAACAAAAGCTTATATATATAAAAAAAAAAAAAAAACACCAGAGGTGGCAGTTGACTGCATCTCCAATGTGAGCCCCCCACCAAAGCCATTTTGGGATAGAATAATAATACAGGGTTTAGAGCCAGGGAAGTGAATATTTCACTTTACCCTGAAATTACTGAACCAGAGCTTGAGAAAATAGTTTAATTCGAGATGCCTTATTTTAATGGAGAAATGGGACAAATCCAGAAGCAACACAAACACGGTGAGCAGAGGGAGAAATGTAGGGAAACGCGGGTAAGTGAGGCAGAGTTAAAAAGAAATGGGATGTTTAGCTTAAAAAAAGCCCAGCCATCAGAAAGGATGCATTCTTAACTTTTACATGGACATGGATGGAACTGGAGGAGATTATGCTGAGTGAAATAAGTCAAGCAGAGAAAGTCAATTATCATATGGTTTTACTTATTTGTAGAGCATAAGGAATAGAATGGAGGACATTAGGAAAAGGAAGGGGAAAATGAAGGGGGGAAATCGGAGGGAGAGTCGAACCATGAGAGACTATGGACTACAGGAAACAAACTGAGGGTTTTAGACGGGAGGGGTGTGGGGGTTGGGGTAGCTGGATGATGGGTAGTAAGGAGGGCATGGATTGCATGGAGCACTGGGTGTTACACACAAATAATGAATCATGGAACGTTACATCAAAAATGTACTGTATGATGACTAAGATAACATTAAAAAAAAAAAGATCATACAAGGAGTGCCATGACAGCTATGCTCATATGCATAATAGGCTCTCAGGCAAAAGGAAGTGGAGGCCCACAGATGGGCCAGGTTAGAAAAGAAGACTGTAATGTACTGTAGGTGTCTAGAAAGCTGGGGTACTAAACAAAGTGGTATCACCATGAAATGGTTTCTTTTCCACCAAAGGATGAGTCAAGTCAGGTTTTCTTTAATAGTATCTCTGTGCCTGGCATGTGTATCTACAGCCTTCTACAGAAGTCAACACATAAATAAAAAATAATGAAAGTCAGTGGGGGGAGGCTGCTCTGTGTTGTTGATGCCAGAATAAATCTTCTGTGGAGGTGAAGTGAGAACTTGTCAATCTTTCAACTACTTCACAGATCTCATAGCATTCTAGAGTCACAGTCAAGGTATGAAAGACTGGCGAAGAAGGTGTGAACTTTGGATTTAGGAACAGATTTAGTTGTATTAATATGCTGTTTTTCCAAACCATAAGAGACCTTAATGTCACAAAACAAACTGAGGCGGGCCGGGGGGAGGGGGGAGGGAGTGGGTGGTGGGGTTATGGACATTGGGGAGGGTATGTGCTATGGTGAGTGCTGTGATGTGTGTAAACCTAACGATTCACAGACCTGTACCCCTGGGGCTAATAATACATTATATGTTTATAAAAAATTAAAAAATTAAAAAATATGCTGTCTTTCTTGAAAACTGTTCATGATATCAACCATATCAATGCAAAACTCAATGATTTACCCCTGTGGTTTTTTTCAGATGGAAACGACCTTATTATTTATTCAAAAATAGGGCACCTATTGTTGTTTAAACATAAATGAGACAAAAAAAATGCATTTTTAGCCAATTTTCAACTTCCATTACCAATATAAAATTACCAAAAGGGGGAAGCCTGGGTGGCTCAGTCGTTAATTGTCTGCCTTCCGCTCATGTCATGATCTCAGGGTCCTGGGATTGAGCCCTGCATCAGGCTCTCTGCTCAGCGGGGAGCCTGCTTCCCCCACCTCTCTCTGCCTGGCTCTCTGCCTACTTGTGATCTCTCTGTCAAATAAATAAATAATCTTAAAAAAAAAATCTTTTAAAAAATTACCAAGAGGAAGAATGAATGTAAAAACACAGAAAAAATGGATGAAAGTCAATATCAAGGTCATTAAACATCTCAATTATTTTCACATAGTAACTTCTCATGAACTTGGAGCTCATTAATTTTGAATTGCTGATATTATAAGACTAAAATTCAGCCCTGTCCTCTATAGAACAAATACAATTGAAACTACCCAGTTTTATTAAGAAAGTAAACTGCATTTCCAAAAAATAATATTAACATTGTTATTTGTAGAGAAATCATAATACTAATTACAATAGATATTTAAATTAATTAAAGTACTGAATGGTGGTGAGTTGATGTTGGAGATGCTCAAAAATACTAAACTAAAAAAGACATTAAAAATCATTTAGTATAATGTTCATTTTTCAGATTTGGAAAGAGATCCAGGAAAGGAAGACAAGTCCTCACCCAGGCCCATGCTGCTGGATGCTGGAGGCTGAGGTCTAGAACCAGGGTCTCTCAGTTCATGGTCAAGTCCTCTTTATATCACACCACAGAGAACTGAAATGCAAAATGAATTAAGTTGAGATAATGCATGGAGCACTCGGTTTATGCAATGTGCTGTGTGAGCACAAAAGCCCTAGAAGGAAGATTTGGTATCCAAAGAGGACCTAGCCCTATTCTCAAAGAAACTGATCATCTTGGCTACAAGACAAGCCTGAGAGCCTCATAGTCCAAACAAGGCAAAGTCCAGTAAGAGCAGATCTACAAAGGACAAAAGCAGAGAGTTCTATGTGCAGTTTGCTAGCCATCTGCCTTGAAAAGGGAGTAAGATTTAGAATACGCACAGGAACAGTGGATAGCATCATCTTCATAGTCTTTATTTCGTAAGACTGGACTTGTATGAGAATTGGGAAGCAGAGAGTTCCCGGGTTCAGTTCTCTGGTGAGGATATATGGGGATCTGTGCTTGCTTGCAAGTGAACAGGAGTTCTACATGCTTGATGACCGGCCAGACAAGGCAGAGGGAGGGTCCTCTTGCAACAACCAAGGAGCCAAAGCTAGGAGGGCTAAGAGATATGCATAGTAGATACCATATTTTCTTCAGAAAACCTGTTTCTGCTTCAACACACAAATGGGTTTGTGAGGAAAGACAGTATATATTATAAAGCATGGCTAGCACTTTTTTTTTTAAAAAAATAAAGATTTTTATTTTATTTATTTGACAGAGATCACAAGCAGGCAGAGAGGCAGGTGGGGTGGGGGTGGGGGAAGCAGGCTCCCTGCTGAGCAGAGAGCCCGATGAGGGGCTCGATCCCAGGACCCTGAGATCATGACCTGAGCCGAAGGCAGAAGCTTAAACCACTGAGCCACCCAGGTGCCCCAGGCTAGCACTATTTTGAACTATTTAAACAAGGATTAAATTCATTCATCACAGAAATGGAAAAATTCACTAGAAAATCTATCTGTTAGAACCCATATGACCCAGCAATCCTGCTTCTGGGTGTATATCCAAAGAAAAGGAACCAAGTTCTTGAGGAGACACCTGTACCCCCATGTTCATTGCAACCAAGATATGGAAAGAACCCAAGTGTCCATCATGGATAAAGATGACATGATATACATATCGTATATATGTATATAATGTGATATATATATATGTGTGTGTGTGTGTGTGTGTGTGTGTGTGTATACATATATGGAATATGATTCATCTATGGGAAAGAAGGACATCCTGCCATTTGTGACAACACAGATGGAACTCAATGGCATTATGAGAAGTGAAATACATGAGACAGAGAGAGACAAATACTGTGTGATATCACTTATATGTGGAATCTAAAAAGCTGAACTTCTAGAAACTGAGTGTAGAAGGTGGGTACCAGGAGCTTGGGGTGGTGGAAGAAATGGGAAGATGTTGGTCTTCTAGTTAGGAGATGAGTAAGTTCTGGGGATCTAATGCATAGCATTGTGAATATAGTTAACAATAATGTATTATATACTTGAAAGTTTATAACAGACTAGATCTTAAGTGTTCTTACAGAAAAGAAATGGTAATTATGTGACGTGATGGAGGTGTTGGATAACTCTATGGTGTTAATCATTTTGCAATATATGAGTGTATCATAACAATACATTGTACACTTTAAACTTACACAATGTTATATGCCCACTATATCTCAGTAAAGTTGGAAAAAATCTATTTGTTTCCTGGTGAATCCTCCATGATTAATCAAATGCAAATTATACCTCTAGGTAGCTGACTTGCTGCACAGAATCATTTACTTGATATGAGCCAATTGATTAATTAGACAGAAGCTATTACATATAAGCTGTAGGACATTTGTTAAAGGCAGTGAATCTGATTTTAAAGACATTCTATCTGGCAAAAACATAAAGAAATTTGTGTGTTAAGGGCACTTCTGTGTCTCCGGAGAGCTCTATCAGTAAGTTAGGGAAGACAATTTGCTTTTTTCCCCCTTCTCTCTCTCTCTCTCTTTCTTAAAGATTTTGTTTTTAAGTGATTTCTGCACCCAACATGAGGCTCATATCCACAACCTTGAGGTAAAGAGTCTCATACTCCACTGACTGGAGCCACCGACAGAGCCAGCCAGGCCCTTTGAGAAGACAATTTACTTGGAAAAAAAAAAAAAAAAGTCTCAAAATCTTGGCAGGAGGGTGTGGATCCAGTGTAAAAGTAGTATCAAATCATTAGAAACAACTTTAAAAAAAAGAAGGTTCAAAATAATCTGTTTCATGTCACCAGAAATGCTGTCTCAGGAGCATATCCGCCCAACACTTCACGATCTTCTAAAGGTATTAAGAGGCAGTTTGTGTCAGTCTATCAGTGATTGAGCTTATACTAAATTCAGACATTTTAGATCATGACCCATTCCCCAACAAAGGCTGGAGAGTAAAAAGTGGTAACACCTACAATTCTTTTGTTTTCCTGATAGAGTTTGTCCCAAGGTGATAGAGAATATATCAATGACCAATAATGGATGATCTTGGCCTAAAACTACCCACTGGAATACTGAATTGTGTGAGAAATCCAGGCTTGCAATTTTCGTCAAGAAGAAAACTGACAAAACATCAGTAATGAATTAAAGCCTGTAGTATGAAAATCCATACAATATTAATCTATAAACTATTGTGAGGAATTGAATGGAAACAATGCCCATCTAGGTTGACAGAATCCTTAAGTAAGAGGATGGCTTCTTCATTTCTCTCTTGGGACCCACAGAATACACAGTGGGTATTTGGGAGGGAAGATATTTATTAACCCTTTGTTTGAACACTTTGAGAAGATTTTTAAAAAATCAATTGTTTTAGTGAAGACTTATTCTGGATTTTCGCTGTAAGTTGATGAAACCAGGCTTTCTCAAGATGCTGCCAGAGTCCATGTCTGACACTCACTGGAAAGATACGTTGATTTAAGAGAAGAAGCCCGTCATTCTCAGGGTTCTCTACCTGCATTCCTGCTATGCTGCTTGGGAGTTTTGTTGGGGACTCTCCAAGTTGTTCCGGAGACCCTCACCTCTCCTTCAGCAGAGCACGGTCCAGGGTAGCACGGGTGGCCGGGGCGGAGTCAGAGAACCGAGAAGATGCCTTGGGTGTCCGGGGAACTAATCACACCCCCATGGGCTGAATGGCTGAGTCTCCCCCGCGGATGGGGCTGGCCTTGTATCGAAGGTAGGTGATTTTGGACACAACGTATGTTGAATGACATGAAAGATCAGCTATCCCAACACCGTCCTTTCCTGGGAGGTGCTGGTTCTGTCTCCCACTGCTCACAGGGGCCTGAAAGCTCCCCAAGGCCTCAGATTTACCACTTTCTCAAGATGATTCTCTCCTGTTGGGGCCCCTGGAGCCATCCTCCAGGAGTCCCTGTCTCTACAGGCATTGATCGCTCTGCTCTGACAGCACTGAGCAAACGCGGCCGGAACCCCTGCCCAGTGGGAAGCGCTGTCCTTGGCACGAAGAGGGACCAGGAGTGGACTCCTCGGACCTACAGGGAGAACGTGACCTGTGCTTAGCATTGGGTCAGCGAGCATCTGCGGAGCAAAGGCCACGACAGAGCATGCGCCTCGATTTTTACATTAAGTTGTGCATTAATTCTCCTAAGGAGCCCATGACGTGTTGTTATCCTCCTATCATCATCGTCGTCGTCGTCGTCGTCATCATTATCATCATCATCACACCCATTTCCCCCTGAGACCATCTGGAGTCGGAAAAGTTAAGTGACTCCTGTGTGGTCTTCTCCAGTGTTTCCCATCACCTCTATCTGATCCGTCTGCCCGTTTATCCGGGAATACATGTGTGTTCTATGGACCCCATCTGGGCATCGCCAGGGAGCTTGCTGGACCTGTGGAGTCTCGGCCCCACCCAGACCTACTGAACCTGACCCTGTATTTAACAGGGCCAAGATCTGGGCTGCGCAGCTCGGTGAACCACCGAAGGAGCTCTGCTACACAAGCCCTCTGGCTCCTGTCTCTTCAGGGTGCAGCTCTGTAGAGCGAACACTAACTGGACTCTAAGTTTTAGTTCTTCCGTGCCAGAAGTAGCTTATCACAAGGCGATTTCAACTAGAAGGCAATTTTCTATCAGACAATGAAAATATATATATATTTCCCCACACAGACCTTACATTAAATGATTCAGTTAGCAAACATTTACCACTGTGTGCTGTTTGCCAATCCCTGTGTGCCGTGCAGGTCTCCATGGTTTCCCATGGGAGGTTACTCCCTGCGTATCAGCCATCTCCTGGTTTAAAGTTGCATGTTTATAATAAAATTGCATCTGTACTTCTCTTAACGCTGCTTTCTTGCAGGCAAACAACGTATTCATTCATTTGGACAACAAACACCTTTTGGTGATGTGCAAAGCACTGTGGAAGTCCATGGTGTTTATAAGTATATATATTTGTGTTTCCACACCAGATTCTATCCTGAAGCAATTCTTCATTGGGGACATGTTTTCAAAAGGAAGATTTTTAAAAATCCTGGTCATTTGACAAATGATTTTATGGTTAGCAGAACTCCACCTCCGAAGTTTCATAAGTCTTTACTGACATCAACTCAGAAATTCTCCCCCTGTCCCAAGGAAAAATGCACTAGGAAGCCAAGGCTGAAAATGAAATCACTCAGGACATGTTGTTGTCGTCTTCATGACAATTTAACCTGGATGCTATTCAAAATCTGCAGGGGAAAATTTCAATATTTTTCACCTTCATTTTGAATGGAGCTTCTTAAGACTCTTCATATCAACTCTGGTAGAGTAACTGACACTTGAGACAGTGAGTGAATTTAAATACTTGAGGTCTGCCATTAATATCAGTCACATGCTGGGAACTCAGCTCCCTTATGGAAAACTACAGTTCTAAAACTCCCTTGAGGGGAGGGCATACTCCCAGGAAAAATGCCTTGTTGGGTAATTTAGTTTTGTATTGGAGTACTGACAGATGCCAACACTTCAGGCACAGACCTTCTTTTTAGCTCCAGACTGTAGGATAGTTCTATTTTGGCTTGGGAATCTTTTGGGGGTAATTAGTCACTGACAGTTCAGGCTAATGGGTTTGCTATACCTTGAATGACGTTTAACTGTTTTAAAATGTCTTCAAAGGACGTCAGTGAGGTGGAGAAGTTGGTAGGTAGCAATTGAATATGTTTTTGGAGATTTTTATATATTTATTTGAGAGAGAAAAAGAGAGAAAGAACAAGTGGTGGGGAGGGGCAGAGGGAGAGGGAAAAGCAGACTCTCTACTGAGCAGAGAGCCTGATGTGGGGCTTCATCCTGGGACCCTGGGATTGTAAGGACCTATTTAGCCAGAGCGACTCCATCTTGGGTAAATAGCCATTTTGTTGTTTGCACAGTAAACTTAAATTGACTCCCCCCCACCAAGAGAAACTTACTTAGAAACAAGTCCGGGAAACAAGTAAAATGTAGTCGGCTAGTTCCTGATTATAGATCCCAGAATACAAGGACGAGTCAGGCCAGATGGAGACATCTAATCAGTATGAAGTACTGTTTGTAACAGTGAGAAGGTCTTGCCCAAACCTAAATGACTCCATCTTGGGAAGGACAACGATCTTATTATTCACACTGAATATGTTAACTGACTAAGCCTTCCCAGAAAGTACTGTTTGTAACGGTTCCTAGTATGGAGTAATCTTGAATAACATGTCACCAGACCAGATGGAACTAGCCAATCAGCAAGAGACACACAAACCCGGTGGGTTGAGATACCAAGATACGGGTTGCAGTTTCACCCAATAAAAGGTAGCCTGTAAAATTGGGAGGGGTCGCTGTCTTCGGAGGCAGCCCTGACCGGTCAGTCAGTTGATTCTTGAGCCTATAAGCTGGGGGTGGCCCTGGCCAGTCAGTCTGACTTCTAATGCTTGGCATAAAATAGAGCTTTGCGTAACTTTAACTTTGTTTCAGTCTCGTTCCCCTGGCCAATCAATCTGATTTCTAATACTTATCATAAAATTAAGCTTTAAATAACTTTCACTTTGTCTCAGTCTCGTTTCGTTTAATAACGGACCTAACAGGATCATGACCTGAGCTGAAGACAGCCACCCAACTAACTGAGCCACCCAGGTGCCCACAATTTAATAGTTTAAAATTAGCTTTATTGGGGTATAATATACAAGCACTCAAATGTACACTTTAAGTGCACAATTCATTGAGTTTTGACCCATGTACTACCACCAAGTGAAGACATAAAACATTTCCATTGTCCCAGGATGTTTCCTCATTTTTGTCTACGTATCTTGCTAAGTGATTTGTGTGCATAATTTCTTTAAATTCTCATTAACTATTATGAAACAGGTTGTTATGGGCTGAAGTGTGTCTCCCCCAAATTTATACGTTAAAGCCTTTATCCCCAGGACCTCAGAATGTTACCATATTTGGAGAGAGTGTCTTTAAGAGGAGGTAAAGTTGAAATGAGGCTGTTAAGGTGGGCCCTAATCTAACATGACTAGAGGAGCCCTTATATGGAGAGGAAATTTGGACATGCAGAGAGACAGTGGGGAGGCCCATGCACAGAGGAAAGACCATGTGTGGGCACAGTGAGAAAGTGGCCACCTGCAAGCCAAGAAGAGAGGTCTCAGGAGAAACAAACCTTGATCATGGACTTCTAGGCTCCAGAATGGTGAGAAGAGAAATTTCTGTGAGGTCACCCAGTCTGCGGTATTTTGTTATGGCAGCCCTGGGAAACAAATACATGAGCGTTAGCTTGACCTTTTAACAACTACAAACAAAACAAAAACGAGACTCAGGGGTATCACAGGATTTGCCCACAGTCCCCAGGATCCTTGGTGACCGGGCATGGGTTAGATCCTAGGTGTGTCAGGCTCCAACTCCATGCTCTTAACCACTGCCTGCACCATGCCTCAGATGCCCAAACACTGGGATTAAAAATTGCAGGAGAGCCTGGGTGGCTCAGTCAGTTGAGTGTTTGACTCTTGGTTTCAGTTCAGGTCATGATCTCAGGGTCGTGGGACCGAGCCTCCACCCTCCACCCCACCCCACTGAGCCCGGCATCGGCATCAGGCTCTGTGCTCAGCGGGGAGTCTGTTGGAGATTCTCTCTCTCTTCTTCTCCTTCACCCTTATGCCAACTCTCTCTAAAATAAATAAAGAAAAAAAAATTGCAACCATGGCTTTGGTCAGTCCCACTGCCAGGGACTCTCCCTCCCTCCAGTGTCTTGCTTACAGTTTTATGTGCTTGGGTATGAGTTTAACTTTCTGCACATTCTGAGATTAGTTTAACTAATCTGCACAGAGGGCAGAATGTTGCTCTTCTTACTCTGACCCTCTCATAATAATATAATATTGTAATAACAAAATAGAGTAATTAGATGATTTTAGGTGATCATGTAAGTGCTGGCACACAGAAGGCAAAATTTTTGTTTGGCTATTACTATCTCATTTAATTTTTAAAGTAACCACTTAAAAATATTGTCTCCTTTTTCCCCTTTTGTTTTCTAAAATTAAGAATATACTGTGTTTTGGGAGCCCTGGGTGGCTCAGTTGGTTAAGCAGCTGCCTTCAGCTCGGGTCATGATCCCAGTATCCTGGGATCGAGTCCCACATCGGGCTCCTTGCTTGGCAGGGAGCCTGCTTCTCCCTCTGCCTCTGCCTGCCACTCTTTCTGCCTGTGCTCACTCTCGCTCCTCTCTCTCTGACAAATAAAAAAAAAAAAAAAATCTCGTCAGCCCTATTCAATGTATACCTCTCCTAGCATCCTTAGTTTCTTCCTCTGTATCCCTTTAAAAAAAAAAAAAAAAGAATATACTGTGTTTTGAAAACCCAAATAGGTAATAACCTTTCACAGTTCAAACTGTTCTGCAAAAAAAATTGAGGTTAGAACATCAGAATGATTTTCCCTTTTATCTGATACCATCTGATACCATAACAGATTTTTAATATAATAATCACCATTGAACATGAATCATAATAGGGCTGCCCTAAATGTTAAATAGAGTCAGTAACAAATAGTGTCACTACCCTGGGAAGAAGTCTCATTTATACAAAAGTCGAGGTGAGGAGGCCTACAAGGCAGACTATTAGTCCAGAATCCACTCAGCTGACATGAAGGCCAAGTATGGGACTGGGTATGCATTTTGAAGAGTAATTACTAAAGGTGAATATTTAGGTAAGAAATAATAGGAGCCATTTGAAATATCCATTTTAGGGAGACTAGATGAGATACCTGGGTGAGTAGTTTTTTCAGAGTTATTTAAATGTTAAAAGGCGGGAGATGTGCAGGAAATTTCAGAAGAGCATTCCGTGGTTTCTTAACAATGCAGACAGTCTAGCCACCTGACAGTATAGATCGCCCAGAGAAAGCATGAGGCACTGTTAAGACACCCCACTGCATTTATTTGGACCATGTAATAAGTGATTTTGGGAGACCAGAAAATTACAAATCTAAGAACCACCTACCTGTAGAGGATTATTCTGTTTGACATTATGGGTGAGTTGACAGATTAATTCCAGAAAAGAGAAAAATTAGTGAAACAACATCTTCTGGGCTGACAATCACATGATAAAGGTTATCAAGTCCACAGGTGGTTTTTTTCACATTAATAAGCAAAGTCTGAATTAATTAGCCAATATTTGTTGAATGAATGGCTAAAATCAAACGGTTGAACAGCGGAGACCACCTCAGCTCACACCTGGTTCAATTAGCCATGGGCACATGTTAGCCCTCGGGAGTCTCAGAGAAGAATGCCCCAAACTGAGGGCAACACACTAAAAGTTTCAAAACTTCTGTGAAGGGTGATGGAACTATCAGGGGCTCCTGGTGGAATGGCATAAGCAGCTTAGAGTGAAAACAACTCCAGGATTAGGCAATATTAGTACCATTTGGCATCTTCTATTATCGTGTCTGTTAAGTAGTTATCAGGTGATGATCTAGAATTGCTCCAACAGGTTCCCCAGTGTTCTTATATATTAGAATCACCTGGAGAGCTTTTAAAGACCCTAATACCCAGACCACACCCCTACCAATTAACTGGAAGAGCTGGAGTAGGAGATAAGCATTGATATTTTTAAAGGGATTTCCAGATTATCCTATTGTGTAGCAAAGTCTGGGAACCACTGCTTTATGACCTTTCTTCTAGGTCAGTAATCCCCAAATTTGAGGGCATAAGAATCATGTGCAGTGGTTGCTAAAATGCAGAGAGTTTTTGTAGGCCTGGGGGGTGGGTGGGGGGACTAGAATTGGCATTCTTAATAAGCATCCCTACTGATTTTGATGTAGGTGGTCCTTTGTCTCGCTGAGAAACACTGCCTTAGTCAATGATGCTGAGTCAGCATTTGCCCAACAATTAGTGCTTGATATCAGACTACATTGAACAAGATGCTAAAAGCTAAAAAAGAGATTAGAGAAGACTCCCTAGGATATTGTGAGCCAAGGCCAAAGATCACAGTGGCTGGCTGACTTGCTTGAACAAGATACTTCTCGTTGCCATGGTGATGTGAGGAAGCTGGAGTTATTTCTTCCTTAAATATTCACCTTTAGTATTTACTCTACCAAATGCCCACCCAGTGCTGTACTTGGCCCTGATATCAGCTATCTATTGACATTTGGGTATGGTGATGGGAAATACTACAACAGAAGGAGGATGCTTTCTCTTATAAGAGTTCTGTTTTCGATGTCCACTTTGGAGCAAGTTTCTGTGATATCCAAAGAGGCACTATGACATGAATAAAATCTTCTTTCTTACAAGCTTCAGTCCCTGAAGAGTCCTCAGAAATCACCAGAAAGTGGAGGGCTGTGGAGGGGGGATGGTGTGCATGGGACCAGAACCAATTTATCATATGTTTATTGGAAATTAGACCCCATTCAGAGAATGTGAAATTTCTCATTAAGCATTGGTTTTTTTCAAAGAATTTCCCGTTTGGTTATGAGCAGCAATGCACATCAGCCTTCCCATATGTTGAGTAATGCATTTACATCACCTGTTTTCTGCCTGTTTCAATGATAGAAGTTTAGCAAGTGCAAATATTCACCAGGTTTTCTCTTGGAAATCAAAGACTTACTAGTTTTCCAATTTAGGAAAAGCTTTCAGTTGTCTCTGTCTGAGGTTTCATATTTTCATTTGAACTGAAAACAGATATACTTTGAAACATACTGATATCTGGAGAGAATTTAAGGAACAGTTGTAGAATTAAATGGATTTAGCAAACCACTTGGTGGCAGTAAACGCCAGGTTACCCACAGTATGACTCTGAACAGCTGGATGGACTCTTAATTTCTATTCCTTGGTGTCATCTATTTTTTTCTTTATTATTAATTTTTTATCTCCAAACATCGTCTCCCTCAAATGGAAAAAGGTATGGTTTCTTCTTTTTCTTTTCCCTAACAGACTGAATTATATGTAAAGATTAAACACTGTGACCTCCTCTAAGATAACTGAAACTTGAGAAACATAGTACTGAAAGTGCAAAGGAGAGAATCTTGGTTAAGCACCCATTTTTCTATGGCTTCAATATCCAGTCTGAATGAATGCTTACGTACAGAGAGAAGAAAGTTGCATTACATCTCATGTAGCCTATCTGTTCAAAATGTCACAATGCCTTTCAAAAAGATCTATTGTTCTGCATGAATGCCTTTTCATTTTCTCCACAAAATTTGCCACAGAATCTTCATCTTTTATGCATGTAAGGGGAAAGGACTGTAATTTAATAATAATTATGTAATTTAATAATAATTGTGAATAACTAGATGAGATGTCATTGTATTTGGAACTGAGAAATTGAGTAGCCAATGAAAAAGCATGATTGCGGTGCCTGGGTGGCTCAGTGGGTTGGGCCTCTGCCTTCAGTTCTGGTCATGATCCCAGCATCCTGGGATCGAGCCCCATATTGGGTTCCCTGCTCGGCGGGAAGCCTGCTTCTCCCTCTCCCACTCCTCCTGCTTGTATTCCCTCTCTCGCTGTGTCTCTCTCTGTCAAATAAATAAATAAAATCTTTAAAAAAAAAAAAGAAAAAGCTCGATAGACCAGTTCATTATGATGTGAGTGGATTTGGTACTTATGGCAGTCCTGGTGAAAATGCCAGTCATGTGAGTTTTTAGAACAATTCTAGCCCAGGGTTTGTCAGTAACTAGCTGTGCAAGCCTGGAAAGGCCACTTAATCTCCCCGAACCCCAGCTCCTCACCTGAAAATGATTAGGTTGGGCAGAAAGAGCTTAGGGCCTTCCCCCCACCCCAAAATGTATATAAATTCTAAGTTTTCTAAGTGCATCCCTGGGAAATACAATGGAAATCTAACATCTAGTTTAGGGAGAATCTTGGGAGTAGACTCTATACAAGCTATATAGAAATACTTCCTGGAGAATATAAATTCATATTATGTGGTGGTAACAAATGAAACTTTTCTTTAGGTCAAAAATCTCAGAAAGAGAGGAAGTCAGTTGTTTTCTTCTGGCACGGAGAACGAGCTTGCTGTATCGTATACCCGTCATTGCAGTGACAGTGAAAGGCAGCCTGGGAGCCCATCCTGCACTGTGAGATTAGAAAAGCTTTGGTTGCCTTGCAGCACTTTGCTCTTACCATGCTGAGGCTGGAGGAATAGAATTATTTAGAAATTCTGACTCTGCAGAGATGAGAAGAGCAGAAACGGAGATGAGTCACATAAGAGGCATCACACAGGGTCTGACAGAGAGGAGAGAGTAGGTAATTTTAGTTCCAACTCTTCCTTTATTTGCTCCTCTGAAATACTGGATACTCCCTTGTTCTTTGAGGCCACTGCTCCTGAACCTCAGCAAGCAGTTGCTTGCCACAGTGTGGTCTTGTTTCTGCATATTCGAAACCAGTTCCCTCTTAGGAATGACTTGACCTGGGCAAGGTGGGAAGTTAGTCCTAAATCTAAACTCCTTCAAAATACATGCCAATATTTATGTTAAACCATTTCATGATTGGAAGGAGAGCATGAAAAACAATGCTTATCAACAGAAAACTGACAACTAAAATTAAGCTTAATGGTCAAAGGCTAAAGTCAGGAGCAAGGCAAGAATGTCCATTCTTGTCACTTTAACTCAACATTGTACTGGAGGTCCTAGACGTTAGAATAAAGAAAAAGAAAGAAAGGTACACAGAGTGGACAAGAAGAAATAAATGGTCTTTATTCACAGGTGACATGATTATATATGCAGAAAACCCCAAGTATTGTATAAAAAATGTAATAAAGCTTATTTTAACTAGTAAGTCAACTTAGCTATCCTGCCAGATAAAAGATCAATATATAAAGATTTGTTGTCTTCCTACTTACTAGCAATAAGCAATTAGAATATGGCATTTAGAAGATACCATTTACGGTAGTATCACAAAAGCATAAAACTATTTAAGGGAGATTTTAATGAAAATGTAACACATTTCTGTTGAAACTATAAAACATTACCGAGAGAACTTCAAGACGTGCTAAATTAATCACATTCATGAGTTGGAAAGCTTATATTGTTAATACATTGCTATCTCCAGATTGATCTATAGATTCAATGAAATCCCAAACAAAATCTCAGGAGGTTTTTCTGTAGAACTGACAAATTGACTGTGAAATACATATAAAAATGCAAAGTATGTAGAATGGCCAAAACAACCTTGAAGGACTTGACTGTTAGATTTTGAGACTTAACAGAAAGCTCCAGTAATCAAGACTGTGTGATATTATATAAAGATAAACGTTTAGATCAATAAGCAGAATCAAGTCCAGAAACAGAATCACACATATATGCAACTGATTTTTGACAAAAGTGCAAAGGCAACTCAGCAGATTAAGGATAATCTTTTCAACAGTGTGGGAACAACCAGATATCAATACTTAAAAGACTAAATAAGTCAACCTAGACCTCACCCCTTAGATTAAAATTAACTGAAAATGAATCAGAGATCTACACAGAAAAATGTAAAACTAGAAAAGATGTAGCAGAAAATGTATGGGAAAGTCTTCCTCATCAGGGACTAGGCAAAAAATTTTTAAATGTGACACCAAAAAGTATAACCTGTAAGAGAAACATTTGAAAAAATTGGACTTCATCAAAATTTAAAGCTTTTCTGTTTCAAAGAACACCATCAAGAAAGTGAAAGGGCAACCTACAGAATCTATGGGAGAAAATATTTTCAAATCATGTATCTGCTAAGGACCTCGAATCTAGAAGGCATAAAGAACTCTGAAAACACAGCAATAGAAAGATAAATAAACCAGTTAAAGAAGGGGCAGCAGATGTGAACAGATGCCTCATTAGAGAAGTATGGATGGCATATAAGCACACGAGAAGGTGATCGACATCACTACTTATTAGGGAAATGTCAATATAAACTACAAAAATAAACCACTTCACATTCCCTAGGATGGCTGTCATGAAAAAGCCAGTGTCCATTAATGGATTAATGGCTAAAAAATACAGTATATCCATACAGTGGAATAGTATTTGCTCATAAAAAGGAGTGAAGCAGTAATCCGTGCTACAACATGGATGGACTTAGAACACATCATGCGGAGTGAAAGAAAGCCAGGCATATTGTATGATGCCACTTACAGGAAAGGTTCAGCATGGAGCAGCACTGGAGGCAGAAAGTAGATTATTAGGTGCCAGAGGCTGGGTAGAGGGGACAATGGGAAGTGGCTGTTAATGGGTACGGGATTTGGAGGTTGGGTGATTAAATGTTCTAGAATTAGATATTGGCCGTAGTTGCACAATTTTATAAATATATTAAAAGCCGCTGAATTATACCCTTTAAAAACATAAAATAAATAAAAATCACATATGCACAAAACACCATGCAGCTGTGAAGGATACATGTATATCTAAAGACACACTTAAACATATTAGGAGTGTCCTTAGGGTAGAGGGGGAGGATAAAATAAAATATAGCAGGAACAGAACCCCCACTTTCAAAAAAAAAAACAAAACAAACCTCCAGAGACAGAGAATATATCAGTGGTTGGCAAGGGTTGGGGGAGGGGCTTCAGAATTTAACTACAAAAGGTCAGGATGAAGGGATCTTTGGGGCAGTGATGGAATTGTTCTGTATCTGGATTGTTGTGTTGGTTTCACAAATCTAAAACTTGTAGAACTGCACATCAAGAGAACAAGTTTTTGTTTTTTTTTTTTTTACTGAATGCAAAACTTAAACAAGTATACTGAGGCACCTGTGTTTTTATGTTTATTATTTTAAACTGCCTCCATTTGTTCATAAAGCGCCAGTGTTACTCATCTCTATGCGAACAACCTCCCTTGATCTGCTTTTAGTATTATTAAGTCATGCATTAATCAATTTGTTGGCTATTTTTCAGTTTAAGATGTGATGCATCAATATTGCTCAGGCTTTTATAGGCAGAATTTCAGACATAGATGAACACTGTCTATTATTTTCCTTTTCACATATAAAGATATTGACTTCTTTGACATTAGAAGCTGCTTTAGAATGTTTCCAGTATTAGGCTGTAATATAATCATTTACTAGTAAAAAATCACTCGCTAGTAAAAAAATTGAGGCTTGCTTTCAAGCCCAGAAGGTAATTGTGTAAAAGAGCTTTAGCTCTGGGTCCATAATGCTTGCTCTCTGATATTTACCATTTACCGTCACTCTATTTAGTGTTTACCACTGCATGTTGTATTATTACCAGGGCCCTGCAATGTTTGCTATATATATTCAAGGTGTAATTTCTGCTGTACATCAGTACAGTGATAATATAATTTCAGTTCTCCCTCTAATGGCCTTTGTGAGGCAGTGAATACTCTTTTTTTTTTTTTAAGATTTTATTTATTTATTTGACAGAGAGAGACACAACGAGAGAGGGAACACAAGCAGGGGGAGTGGGAGAGGGAGAAGTAGGTTCCCCACCTAGCAGGGAGCCTGATGCAGGGCTTAATCCCAGGACCCTGGGATCATGACCTGATCCCAAGGCAGATGCTTAACCGACTGAGCCACCCAGGCGCCCCCACTGCTGGGGTTTTGTTGCGGCAGCTCTCAGAATGTCTGGAGCTCCTGTGGGAGGGACATCAGGGGTATTTATTCTGGGATTATTATTATTTATTCTTCTGTGTCTGTGTAAAACTTATTTAATATCAGAATATCTAGTTTTGCTAATATTAACCATAGAAAGGATAGTTTATTTCAGTTATAACATTAGATTTTCATTTTGGTTTCAGCTGACTTTGTATTCCTCTTGTAAGAATTGCTGACTATCTGGGCACCAGAATATTTTATTTTATTTTTTTTATTTTTTATTTTTTTTGTTTTTAAAGATTTTATTTATTTATTTGACAGAGATCACAAGTAGGCAGAGAGGCAGGCAGAGAGAGAGGAGGAGGAGGAAGCAGGCTCCCTGCTGAGCAAAGAGCCTGATGTGGGGCTCATTCCCAGGACCCTGGGATCATGACCCTGGAATATTTTAAATTATTTATAAATATCCCTAATAAAAGCATAGAAATATCATATATTTTTGGCACATATAAGCCACACAATGACCATGAGAGTTAAGTCAGTCCTTTAATCAGAACACCCTTCTGTGAATTCCTTTGTCTCCCCACCACCTCCTAAGACTTCATTTTTTAGAGCAGGTGAAGTTTACAACCAAATTGGGAGGGAAGTATAGCGATGTCCCCTATACCACTTGCCCCCACACATGCACATTCTCCCTCATTTTCAATTTCACTCACCAGGATGGTACTTTTTTTTTTTTTTAAACCAGGGACAAACCTACATTGACCCAAAGTCCCAGTTTGTCATTATCACCCAAAGTCCAGTTTACTTTACAATTCATTCTCAGTGTTTATATTCTATGGGTTTTGACACATGTATAACTTGTCAGAAATTTCATCACTGTAGTATCATACAGAGTATTTTTACTGCCCCAAAAATCCTCTGTGCTTGGCCTATTTATCCCCAACCCCCTACCCCCCAATGATCTTTACTTTGTGTATAGTTTGCCTTCTCCAGAATGTCATATAATTGGAATCATAAGTATACAGCCCTTTCAGATTCATTCTTTCACTTGTAATATGCATATAAATTTCCTCCATGTCTTTTCACGGCCTGAGAGCTTGTTTCCTTTTAGCTCTGAATACTATTACATTGTCTGATGTAGCATAATACGTTTATCCATTACCCACTGAGAAAGATCTCGGTTGTTTCCACGTTTGGCAGTTATGAATAAAGCTGCTGTAAACATCTGTGGGCAGGTATTTATATGGACACCAGCTTTCAACTCCTTTGGGCAAACACCAAGGAGTGCCATTGCTGGATCACATAGTGAGAGTATATTTAGTTTTGTAAGAAACTGCCAAACTGTCTTCCAGAGTGGCGGTACCATTTTGCATCCCCAACAGAAATGTGGGAGGGTTCCTGTTGCTTTGCATCCTTGCCGGCAGTTGCTGTTGTCAGTGTTCAGATCTGGGGCGCTCAGAAGCGTGTGCTGGTGTCTCGTTGTTGGTTGAGTTTGCATTGCTCTGATGCCGTGATGTGGGGCATCTTTTTGTTTGCTCATTTGCCATCTGTCTATTTTCTTTGACAAGGTGTCTGTTAGAATCTTTGGCTGGTCTTTTCATTGGGTTGTTTTCTCTCCTGAGGTTTAAGAGTTGCCTGTCTATTTTAGGTAACAGTCCTCTATCGGATGTGCCTTTTGCAAATGTTTTCTCCCAATCTGTGGCTTCTCTGGTCATTCTCTTGACACTGTCTTTCATAGAACACAAGGTCTTAATTTTAATGAAGTCCAGTTTCTCTCTTTTCTCTTCCTTAGTTTTCTACTTCATATGTAACATGTTGCTCTCCTTTTCGCTGATGATACACTTTCTCATTTCTAACTCTAGTTATCAGTGCCTGGTTCACATTGTAACACCGCAAGGAAGAAGCATCCTGCCCTCCCTTCTGCCTCTTTGCCCTTGGGTCTGCATTGGGGAGCCGCTCTCTGGAGTTCTTCTCCCTGCATGGTCAGGTAAGAAGCTTGTTCTAAATCCTGTTCTTGGACCAACTGAGGTCAGTGTATCAGAATGGCACGAAGTACTTGTTAGAATAATTTTGCACAGACAAAAAAACCTATGATTGCCTTCCCTTAGGAGTTTGAGAAAAAGGGAGATTGTACAAATCCTCCCCTTATTATTAGATATTCTTCTGAAAAGCGGCATGTAAATGGGACATTTGAAACTATTTTAAGTACATCAGAGAATTCCTTTTAAAAAGGAAAATCAATCCCCAGTTAATCACTTTCTCCATTTGTAATTATGTATATTAGGGCTTTTAAAAGCAAGGCACACCTTGATTTCTAGGGCATTGAAAAACTATTTTTAAAAGTAATATTCATATGCTAAGGGTGTGGTGCCTTTTATTATTTTTTTCCCCCAGATTTAATTTGTGGAAAACCTTTGAGGAGCGAGAAGAAATTAATCGAGGTTTTGAGGACTGAGAATTCCTTTCCACACTTTCTCATCCTCTGGCATTTCCATGAGGATAAATCCTTGGGGGAGGGGTTCAGGATGGAGAGGGTTACTGGGCCTCAGGGAACAGCCCATGAGACTGAGCCTGCCACAGAGGGCTTGGAAATGCAGAGTGTCCTTGAATGGTGTGGGCCAGTGATATTAAAAACCTTTCAGCTCTAGAACACATTTTTCAAAGGAATCATATCCAGATTTTTTTTAAAAATTTATTCGACACACAGAGAGAGATCACAAGCAGGCAGAGAGGCAGGCAGAGAGAAAGGGGGAAGCAGTCTTCCTTCTGAGCAGAGAGCCTGATGCAGGGCTCGATCCCAGAGGAATCATATTCCAGAAGCCTAACAGATAAGCAGATATAAGCCAGGCTGTTCTGCCTAAAGCAAAGTAGGGAGTCTGGAACCCTAATGATAAGGGGCAGTTTTGACCATGACCATATGACCATTATTGGCGAGAGGGACAGACCAACTGCTACTTCAATACTGGCTACTCACCCGCTGTGTGACTTGGGTTACCTGCATTACCTCTGTGAGCCTCAGGGCCCTAATCTATAAAGTGAAGGTTAATCTCTACCTCTCCAGTATTTTGAAAGGTTTAATAAGCTAACAGGGGTACTCTTCTTGGCAGAGGGTCTGCCCATGATGAGATTCAATAAATGTTAAAACCATCACTCTAGATCCCCACTGACTAGCCAGCTTCCCACCTGGCCTAAAATTTCCACCTAAAATATTACGAACGGATTCCTACAAAGGTTGGGGGAATTGTTTCCAGAAGGAATTATTAAAATGGAAATTGCCCCTGAAGAAAAAAGAGACTGTCATTTCTTCTTTGGGTTTCCTTAGTTGATACTTGGGTTTAAGCATCAAGGATCTTGGACTTAATAGACACAACCACAGGGTCTTAGAACCAGAGCAATCGATAAGAGCAGCCAGTCAACACTTTCACAAACATGATAACTGAGTGTCAAAGAGGTTGTCAATTCCCCAAGGTGATGGACTGCACTGGGGGGACATGGATGACTTTCTTCAGCCTGTTTTCTTTCTAAAAAATGACAGTGATGATCCCTGTCCTACCAAATACTTAGTGTTCACAAGGGAAGTGAAAGTGTCTTGTAAGTTGACTTTCAAGTATCCAGCAGTGTTGCTCTTTTCACTGGGAGAAGGAAGGGAGCTGGAAGGGTGAGGGACAGAGAGCTCTGCAACATTGCCCAGCAAACAGGTGGTACAGCAGAAGGCACCAGGCTGGGGAGGCTGGGCCCTGGTTGAGGTGATGAATAGGGGGTTGGTAGGCCATGCCCAAGATGGCTACCAAAAAATCATGAGGCATCATCACAAAAGGAGGGAACCATATGGGCAAACAGCTCCCCACAAGGGCAGGTGTGGGACATGGAACTTAGAGTGTCGTCCTTCCATGTGTGTGTGTGTTTTCCTCATTGCTATTAATCTGAAATTATTTATGTTTCTTTTCCTGGCTTACATGGAACACTTTTAGACTGGGAAGTCTTTTGATCTTCTCAAAAGTCTTTGATACAAAACCTCAACCTGCAGGGCAGGGTAAGATGGAACCCAGTCTAGTTTAAGATAGGTAACTGAGGACATAAAGACAACTGAGGCAGACATGGGCTTCATGTCTGGTATTTGAGAATGAGACAGTGTGTACAAGAGGAGAGAGGTGACGTCCAGTGAATATGCCTCATTTATCTGGTTCTTTCATGTGAATCATTCCTTCCTGGACCCACATCCTGATACAAGTCATCACTCAAGATAGAGACTTATAGGGACTGGATTTCAAAAGCATCCAGGAAAGTCTATGAACCTGAAGAGTGGGAAAAAATATCTTACCAACAGGGGAGAAGGCTGATAGCTCTGATGACTGACAAAGAAGTGTAGCCTCTGTTAGAAGTGTTTTTGCAAGGGAAGAGAGCGATGACATCCTTATTTCTCTAGGAGGATGAAAACAAAAGCAGGAGGCTCCTCACAGCCTAGCTCCTGCCCACAGTGCTTCCTGGGCAGATTTGTCTTCTGGCCCCAACAGTGTCTGTTGCAGTTGTCATGACAAAGAAAGGATGGGGGGTAGGGAAGACACTCCCTTGCAAACCAGAAGATTATCTGCTATGGATTTTTTAACAATCTTTACATGGTGAGTTCAGCAGAAACCACACTTTGAATGGACAGATTTTAGTGGGGGGAGGGGTTATAGAAACACTCATAAAACCATTTTAACAATTAGAATTCTGTTTATGTAGCAATAACTCCAAAATCTTGAGAGACCAGATAAGCATCTTTGTCACCATTTAACTGATAACTCAGTTTTATATAAAAAGGTGAGTATAGGGCACCTGGATGGCTCAGTTGGTCAAGCATCTGACTCTTGGTTTTGGCTCAGGTCATGATCTCGCAGTTGTGGGATCGAGCCCTGCCTCAGGATCTGTGCTCAGTGCAGAGTCTGCTTCAGATTCTCCCTCTCTCTCCCTCATGTTCTCTCAAATAAATAAATAAAATCTTTTGAAAAAAGGTGAGTATAAATAAATGAAAATGCAAATGAAAGCACATTCTAAATGAAGCAGAAGTTTCCCTTTTCAAAAAGTCCTTCAATGAATTTCTTTATAATGTTTTATTCAATGTTTTAAATATCTATATATATTTATTTTCTCCTGACAGCAAACATGAGGTTTCTGGATCAGAGAGAGACATTATTTACTTACTGAACATCTCGGTGTTGGTTCCCCATGTGTGATGAGGACAGATGTCCCCCTGCCTGTACTAGGGGTCCTCATACCCTGGAGGACCACTGAAATGATGACACTGGGAGCTTCTACAGGGACTACTTGCACAAGAGCCTTCTCCTTTCCAGGGAGAGGGAGGTGAACTTTTTTTTTTTAAATGGAATTTAATGGAATATAAGTGTATGGATCAGGACTTTATTATCTTTTGAGATATAAATAAATGGCATCAGGGGAGAGAAACCTGTAAATCTATCAGGAGCAATTCACTATTTCTAACTTTTAAGGCATGATTACTAGTCAGTCATCCTTTAACCCAGTTTGCCAGTCATTCTTGTTCCAAAAACCCTATGTGGAACATGAAATTATTATCAGTTTCTCAACACCATCAAATATGTTTGGGTGAAATTGTATTTCCTATTCATTGACAAGTGATCCTGGCATTATGAAGTCAATGGCTCTTCAGTAGAAGGTGGGAAAGGCTTGAATTGTAATCTTGACACTACAGGAATGAAATAAAAGGTGGCATATCTGGTTGAAAGCCATAAGAATAAAGTCTATCCCCAATACTTAAATGTATTTCAAAGATAGCAGTTATTAAAACAAATGGTTATATCTTGTCTCTTTATTTTCTTGAAATTCAATTTTCTGAAGAGTCAGAATAAACACTACCCATTAAATATGAGCCCTTACCAAAATAATCTTTCATACAGTTTAGTGAATATTGCTTAAGAAGTTTATTCTAAAAACCACTTAGGATGTAACTGAGAGCAGGATTAGGGACAAAGGCCGGTATATTATGTATATGAAATTCTCTTTATCTTCAGTTTCAGTAGTAACTATCAACAAATATTTTACCTAGGCACTTACAGGTACTTAGGCACCCCAAATTTAAATATCCTATTATAATATTCTGATCCTGTAGGGACTTAAGACGTTTATTCTCATTGCCTACTTTCAGGACACAGACCTTTTTTACATTTTAGTTTCCAAGCATAACAAGCAGGAATTCATATAAATTAAGGGTGCCATCATGGAGAGCTGTTCCTTATTAATCCCTCACACCAGAGCTGTGCTGCACAGAATCATAATAGTTAGTTTCAAGGTGTAGTGCAATGGTCATGGACGAAGCCTAAAGAAGTATCTAGCTGATACTCAGTATGAACTACTGCTGTGAAAAGGCCCAAAGGTGACCTGCCATATGTTTCCAAGGGTACAAATAAAATATAACTCCAATGCTAGAATATAGTCCCATGGAGTGGGGTGTTCTGGAAGAACGATGTCTTGTTTAGAGGTTTTAGGCCAGACAGAGCCTCACATTTCTGTCAATGTCCACGTCATTAATAAAGAAACACCTGAAGTATTTCTGCCCTGAGGTGGCCACAGGGAGGAAGTAGAGGGTGGTGGTTACACTCATGGTTGGTCCTTGGGTTTTGCATTATCTTTAAAGGAAAGCATAATGGTAATTTTAGTTTTTCTTCTTTGTAGACAAAATGGGAAGTTACAATCGTATGATTTGCCATGACCACACTTCTGATGACTTATTTTGATTTATTCAAACAAGGATCCATGATGGGCGCCTTAATATGTACAAGAGTGGACAATCATCTATGTTGTCGTCCAGAAGTTTACAACATGGAAACTGTTTCAGCATGCGTGTTAATTGTTAACGTCCTAACAAGCCCAGATAAACATATTACTACTTTCTCACTACAACCATTTTTTTCTTTTATTTTGTCTTTTTTTGTTTTTTAAAGATTTTATTTATTTATTTGTCAGAGAGAATGAGCACGGGCATACAGAGTAGCAGGCAGAGGCAGAGGGAGAAGCAGGCTCCCTGCTGAGCAAGGAGCCCGATGTGGGACTCGATCCCAGGACACTGGAATCATGACCTGAGCCGAAGGCAGCCACTTAACCAACTGAGCCACCCAGGCGTCCCTCTTTTTTTGTCTTTTGTATTGTTTCCAACATGACTTTTAAGTTCAAGTTCAACCCCTAGTCCTGCCACTACTCGTCCAAAATCACTACCCCCATCCCAAGTCATTGACACCTTTGCCATCATGCCCAGTATCAGTGTTAATACAAACAGGAATATGATATGTAGAACTCCACCTGTCACCCAAACTTTAATGACCCTGATTGTATTGTCACCCCTTAAGAAAGCCATGAGTGAAAAGCAAACATCACTGATTATGTCTATGAAGTGTTCATAAGGTCAAAGGTTACCACTACTAACTGCAGGTAAATATCACTTTGTCTCCAATTTCTAATAAAAATTGTTGTAGTCAGGCTATTTTGGTTACAACTCTCTAAAGTTTGTTTTTTGTTTTTGTTTTTTTACTTTTTCTAGGCCAGTCTTTTCCCAAAAGTATCTATGGAATGCTTTATCTTGAGAAAATTCTGTCAAAAAAGAGTTTCTTGGGAAATTCTGAATACCAGATTCCCTTCTGTGGGAGGCCACGGTAAGGCTTGAGACGAGAACCAAACCAGGCCCTGACTTGTGCCTCCTTTAAAGGCTGAATAGCCGAACAAAAGGCTTAGGTCAATAAAGTCGAGTAGCACTGAGAAAGGGTCTGTGCTATGTGTTGCGTGCTCGCCTATGTGACTTCCCACACATTTGCTAGTCAGATAGAGATGATTTGGCCGGGGTCAGAAATTCTTGGCTGGTCCTTGCTGTCCTTGCACGGGCTATAGACTACACCACTGTAAGACTGTGCTGTGCTTACATAAACTATGTCTTGAGTGGCCTTGAAGTCAGTACATCTGGCGCTAGAGGGTCTGCTATTGGTGCTTGGGAAATAGATAATGGGAAAGCTTGAAGGATTTTCTGTGCATGTTACAAACTCTTTAGTAATCACCAAAAAATATATACTTTCTTATGATTGTTTCTGTTAGCTATATAATGCCTTGCTGCCTTGAATAAAATTGGGACTATTGGACCTCCTCCTTGGTGCTCCTCCTGCCCCCATCTCTTTGTCTCTTAATTTCTTTCCACCATCCTCTTACCCTCATGTTCCTGGTCGATTTGTCGTGCCGGACGCGACACCTTCTTGAAAATTCACAAGATGAGTTAATATATTCCTAACTCTCCTAACAAGGGAAACTGTTTATCTTTGCTTTACTAAGCATATGCTAAGTTTATTTGACCATTGGACTCTCCTTCGCCCATATTTAATTGGCAACTGTGAACTTTCCTCAGAACGTGCATTTCTAGGAAGACACTCTGGTAAACACTCTTCTTGAGGGACAAGGGAAAGAATACACTCCGATGTATGTTAAAATGTCCCAAAGCTTGAGAACCCTAATAAGCTTTAGGAAGAGACCACAGCCCTCCCCCCCACTCCCCCCTTGCCTACAGGCTGCTCTCCTTTGGGGGCCTCATGACTGGGGAGAACAGGAAGGAGACCCCTCCAGTGACCCCTACCCGTAGGGGCTAAGGCGTTGGTTGGGGGGTGGGAAGGATGAACGTCTGCCTGGTCAGTGTAACGAACACTTCTTCCCCAAGGAGGAGCCTCCCAACCTTCAGGCGCTCCTCAAGGACTCCCCAACCCAGCCCTAGGAAGGGGGGGGCCTCCATCTCCATCCCTTCCCAAAAGCCCAGCCTTAGCAACCTCATAAACAGGAAATACCTATTAGCAGGGAAGAGGGAGGGGAAGGGAGCTGTTTGGGAGAGCTGGCCCTTTTCCTTTTGGGGGGTCCCCAGCTGCCAGCTTAACCTTTAAGGTGGGCTCTGGAAGTAGACACTGGGGACCTGGGCTGGTGTCCCCTCTCTAGGGCATCTGGCCCAGACTGGGTAGGATATCCTCCTCCCCTTTGTAATTTGGGGGAGGGGATGCTTGATTGCCCTCCCTCCTGCCCAGAGTTTGCACAGCTGGCTTGACTAAGTGGGGGAGGGTTGCAGATGTGGAGGTTCAAGTGTTTATGAGACCCCCTTCTCTCCACCTTTGTTTTTGCTGAGGGAGCATGAAATGATGGCGAGACACATAGTCTGGGGATTGAAAAGAGGGCCTGGGGGCACCTGGGTGGCTCAGTGGGTTGAGCCTCTGCCTTTGGCTCAGGTCGTGAATCTCGGGGATCCTGGGATCAAGCCCCAAATAGGGCTCTCTGGTCGGTGGGGAGCCTGCTTCCCCCTCTCTCTCTGCCTGCCTCTCTACCTACTTGTGATCTCTCTCTCTCTCAAATAAATAAATAAAATCTAAAAAGAAAGAAAAAAAAAAAAGGAAGAGGCCACAGCATCACAACTTGAGTCGAGAAGGGAAGGATTCCTAGGAATCACAAAGCTATCTGGTCAATGGTAGACTCCATATGCTTCAGAGATTCCTGAGATTTAAAAGAGCCCGGTTGTGCTGAGATATGGCTGGCAAGCCCCTCTGATAGTTTATCTTTTCCTCTGCAATGTGTCTGGTCAGTGCTGAGAGATTTAGGCAACCTGCCAGGTATGAATACAAATTGAAATAGTGTGAATGCTAAGTCCTGATTGTTAGACACCTCCGAATTTGAAACAATTTGCTTAGTTTTTTAAATGCATGTATTCCATAACCAAAATAAAACACTGAAATCTTCCTTTACTTTCTCTTTTGAAAGGGTATGGCTGTCTCAATCATTTCATTATGGCCAACTTTTATTTTGTAAAAAGAAAAAGGAAAGAAAAGACAAAAAGGCAATTTAAAGTCTTATAAAATTTTGTTGTTGGAGGTATGCAGAGGGTAGATCTGACACACAGTAGTATAAATACAACCTCTAAGTAATACAAGGTTTAGAAATATACAAAGCTAGCATTATTGAACAATTACAACCTTTTATGGCTTAAACAGTTAGTTGCAAGTTCTTTTGGTAGAAAGTTCTCATAAGGTGCTGAGTTTCTGGCCTGCTGGGATTGCTGACCATCTGTCCATATAGGGCCCTCTATTTGCACGAGATGGTGGGAATTCTTTGGTTTGTACACACGGGAGTTACATAAAAATCTCTGGATCAGGGCATCAGTAAAGTGAGCATTATGAAGAAGGATAGACACACAAAATTTATGCACATAAAAATAAATCATAGCCCTAAGATGGTTCTTCATCTGCATCCACCATTTGTCTCTTTCCCTCTCCTTATGCCATGAGATTCTATCTTCTCTGGTCTAGTTTACAGCATGAAAATCCTGGCAAAATCCATAAAAATAAAAATATTAAATAATGCACAATGACATTAAAAAAAGGGTCAGTCCTCCTAAAGTTCCAAGCACATAAAGAAAATTTGGGCTGACATAGAAAGTAAGGGAATTGCTTACTTCCTAAATGATAAAGAAGCCAAATGATCACAGCTATGTAATTTAGACGTTTCTGCTACATTTAGAGTGGACATATTTGTCAATTTAATAGGATCTCTCCATCTCTGTCACCCAAGGAACAGAACTGTGGAGCCAGCTTCAATGTAGAGAAGCCAAGATAATGTATAAGCAATAGAAACAGGGTCTGTACTTGTCAGATCCTTTGACAATCAAATGCCCTACTCACCCCCTGTTCTGCCCTATTTAAGAAAATCAGTTTAATTCCAGAGCAGAAGGAGTTCCTGTTGATCGGCTAAGGAAGATATGTTGCTATAGCTTACAGCGCCCGCACGAGAGCTTGGGAAGCTGCTTGGTGACACATGCCATTGGAGGCAGCTGGGCAGAGAAAACATGCTGAGCCGGAGTGTGTCCTGCTATTTCTTTTTGCACACTTTCTTTCCTTTCCTTTCCCTTCCTTTTCTTTTCTTTCTTTTTTTTTTTTAAAGATTTAAAAATTTTTTTAGACAGAGAGGATGGGGACAGGCAGAGGGAGAGAGAGTCTTAAGCAGACTCCATGCTGGGTGTGAACTCGATCCCGGCTCCATGTCATGGTCCAGAGATCAGGACCCTGAGATCACAACCCCAGCCCAAACCAAGAGCTGGATGCTTAACTCACTGTACCACCCAGGCACTCCATGTGCACACCTTTAATTGGTTGGCAGTTCTAGGGCCTCTTCTATACCCAAGCACGCTGTGAGCAGTAACTGAGGGACAGTGAATCCCAAATGCTGTCTGTGAAAGGAGCTTGAGGATCCTGTAACTATGACAGGGAGAAAAATAGTCCCGTGCTCCATGCCCAGGAAAGATCTGGTTACCTTGGATGGGAGAACTACTTCGTTGTTCCCTGAAAGTGATTGCAAAAAGTGTAGCTCAGCCGGGATTCATTGCTCACATAAAGCTCTGTGATCTCTAATAAGTTAGGGGTGTACAGTGAACATGGTGGAGGTTGGTTCTATGATGACAAGCTGTCAGAGAAAGCATACCTGGGACATCTCCCTCATTTTTATCACAGAAGAGGTGATCTCTTATAACTTGATCTTCTCCTTATTTCTTGGGGTTGGGGGACCTCGGAATAAATTTCTGAGGTGAGAGCAAGAACTATGGGAAAGGCCAGACCCAACTCAACAAGGGCTTTCATGATGGGCTCTCCCACATGCAAGATACCTGTCCACGGTCACGCAGCTGCTTTCTGGACTTGTATTCACTCAGGATCCCACTGCCATTTAAATAGCCGTGTTCACTGACTACAGAAATGCTTTTCTCTTCTTTTTCTTTCTGATCCGAAATAGGAAATAAGTTTGCCTCTCAAAACCAGAAACAAACATAAAGAAGGAGAAACAAAAAAAATATGAACTCTGTAAGTAGAGAAGGCCTTTATACTCAGAGTACAGACTTTGTTTTAACAAATAGCCCCGAACTAGAATTGGCTTGGTGGCATTTATTGTAATTTACTGATTCTATTACCACACAGCAGTCCTCCATCTGGATAATGTGGAGACATTTTCTGTTTCTGTTAATAACAAAGATCTGCAAGTAAAAGTCTCTTTCTTTCTCTCTCTAGGGATCTGACTGGTACAAATTTCTGTGGCTTCACCCAACAACAGGTGAGCACTATATGATTTATGAAACAAAGCTGAATTTTATTTAAAATATTATTCAACAACCAAGTAAAATATATCACTTTTGATTTTTTTAAAATTTAGTTTTTTTTTAATTTTTATTTTTTCAGCAAAACAGTATTCATTATTTTTTGTACCACACCCAGTGCTCCAAGCAATCCGTGCCCTCTACAATACCCACCACCTGGTGCCCCCAACCTCCCACCCCCCACCCCTTCAAAATTCTCAGATCGTTTTTCAGAGTCCATAGTCTCTCATGGTTCACCTCCCCTTCCAATTTCCCTCAACTCCCTTCTCCTCTCCATCTCCCCTTGACTTCATGCTATTTGTTATGCTCCACAAATAAGTGAAACCATATGATAATTGACTCTCTCTGCTTGACTTATTTCACTCAGCATAATCTCTTCCAGTCCCGTCCATGTTGCTACAAAACTTGGGTATTCATCCATCCTTTCTTTTTTCTTTTTCTTTTTTTTTTTTTTTACAGCTTTATAAACATATATTTTTATCCCCAGGGGTACAGGTCTGCGAATCGCCAGGTTTACACACTTCACAGCACTCACCATAGCACATACCCTCCCCAATATCCATAACCCCTCCCCCCTCTCCCAACCCCCTCCCCCCATCAACCCTCAGTTTGTTTTGTGAGATTAAGAGTCACTTATGGTTTGTCTCCCTCCCAATCCCATCTTGTTTCATTTACTCTTCTCCTACCCCCTCAACCCCCCATGTTGCATCTCCTCTCCCTCATATCAGGGAGATCATATGATAGTTGTCTTTCTCCAATTGACTTATTTCGCTAAGCATGATACCCTCTAGTTCCATCCACGTCGTCGCAAATGGCAAGATTTCATTTCTTTTGATGGCTGCATAGTATTCCATTGTGTATATATACCACATCTTCTTTATCCATTCGTCTGTAGATGGACATCTAGGTTCTTTCCATAGTTTGGCTATTGTAGACATTGCTGCTATAAACATTCGGGTGCACGTGCCCCTTCGGATCACTACGTTTGTATCTTTAGGGTAAATACCCAGGAGTGCAATTGCTGGGTCATAGGGTAGTTCTATTTTCAACATTTTGAGGAACCTCCATGCTGTTTTCCAGAGTGGTTGCACCAGCTTGCATTCCCACCAACAGTGTAGGAGGGTTCCCCTTTCTCCGCATCCTCGCCAGCATCTGTCATTTCCTGACTTGTTAATTTTAGCCATTCTGACTGGCGTGAGGTGATATCTCATGGTGGTTTTGATTTGTATTTCCCTGATGCCGAGTGATATGGAGCACTTTTTCATGTGTCTGTTGGCCATCTGGATGTCTTCTTTGCAGAAATGTCTGTTCATGTCCTCTGCCCATTTCTTGATTGGATTATTTGTTCTTTGGGTGTTGAGTTTGCTAAGTTCTTTATAGATTTTGGACACTAGCCCTTTATCTGATATGTCATTTGCAAATATCTTCTCCCATTCTGTCAGTTGTCTTTTGGTTTTGTTCACTGTTTCCTTTGCTGTGCAAAAGCTTTTGATCTTGATAAAATCCCAAAAGTTCATTTTTGCCCTTGCTTCCCTTGCCTTTGGTGATGTTCCTAGGAAGATGTTGCTGCGGCTGAGGTCGAAGAGGTTGCTGCCTGTGTTCTCCTCGAGGATTTTGATGGATTCCTTTCTCACATTGAGATCCTTCATCCATTTTGAGTCTATTTTCGTGTGTGGTGTAAGGAAATGATCCAATTTCATTTTTCTGCATGTGGCTGTCCAATTTTCCCAACACCATTTATTGAAGAGGCTGTCCTTTTTCCATTGGACATTCTTTCCTGCTTTGTCGAAGATGAGGTGACCATAGAGTTGAGGGTCCATTTCTGGGCTCTCTATTCTGTTCCATTGATCTATGTGTCTGTTTTTGTGCCAGTACCATGCTGTCTTGATGATGACAGCTTTGTAATAGAGCTTGAAGTCCGGAATTGTGATGCCACCAACTTTGGCTTTCTTTTTCAATATTCCTTTGGCTATTCGAGGTCTTTTCTGGTTCCATATAAATTTTAGGATGATTTGTTCCATTTCTTTGAAAAAAATGGATGGTACTTTGATAGGAATTGCATTAAATGTGTAGATTGCTTTAGGTAGCATAGACATTTTCACAATATTTATTCTTCCAATCCAGGAGCATGGTACATTTTTCCATTTCTTTGTGTCTTCCTCAATTTCTTTCATGAGTACTTTATAGTTTTCTGAGTATAGATTCTTAGTCTCTTTGGTTAGGTTTATTCCTAGGTATCTTATAGTTTTGGGTGCAATTGTAAATGGGATGGACTCCTTCATTTCTCTTTCTTCTGTCTTGTTGTTGGTGTAGAGAAATGCAACTGATTTCTGTGCATTGATTTTATATCCTGACACTTGACTGAATTCCTGTACAAGTTCTAGCAGTTTTGGAGTGGAGTCTTTTGGGTTTTCCACATAGAGTATCATATCATCTGCGAAGAGTGATAGTTTGACTTCTTCTTTGCCGATTTGGATGCCTTTAGTTTCCTTTTGTTGTCTGATTGCTGAGGCTAGGACTTCTAGTACTATGTTGAATAGCAGTGGTGATAACGGACATCCCTGCTGTGTTCCTGACCTTAGCGGAAAAGCTTTCAGTTTTTCTCCATTGAGAATGATATTTGCGGTGGGTTTTTCATAGATGGCTTTGATAATATTGAGGTATGTGCCATCTATCCCTACACTTTGAAGAGTTTTGATCAGGAAGGGATGCTGTACTTTGTCAAATGCTTTTTCAGCATCTATGGAGAGTATCATATGATTCTTGTTCTTTCTTTTATTAATGTGTTGTATCACATTGATAGATTTGCAGATGTTGAACCAACCTTGCAGCCCTGGAATAAATCCCACTTGGTCGTGGTGAATAATCCTTTTAATGTATTGTTGAATCCTATTGGCTAGTATTTTGGCGAGAATTTTTGCATCTGTGTTCATCAAGGATATTGGTCTGTAGTTCTCTTTTTTGATGGGATCCTTGTCTGGTTTTGGGATCAAGGTGATGCTGGCCTCATAAAATGAGTTTGGAAGTTTTCCTTCTATTTCTATTTTCTGGAACAGTTTCAGGAGAATAGGAATTAGTTCTTCTTTAAATGTTTGGTAGAATTCCCCCGGGAAGCCATCTGGCCCTGGGCTTTTGTTTGTTTGGAGATTTTTGATGACTGTTTCAATCTCCTTACTGGTTATGGGTCTGTTCAGGCTTTCCATTTCTTCCTGGTTCAGTTGTGGTAGTTTATATGTCTCTAGGAATGCATCCATTTCTTCCAGATTGTCAAATTTGTTGGCGTAGAGTTGCTCATAGTATGTTCTTATAATTGTCTGTATTTCTTTGGTGTTCGTTGTGATCTCTCCTCTTTCATTCATGATTTTATTTATTTGGGTCCTTTCTCTTTTCTTTTTGAGAAGTCTGGCCAGGGGTTTATCAATCTTATTAATTCTTTCAAAGAACCAGCTCCTAGTTTCGTTGATTTGTTCTATTGTTTTTTTGGTTTCTATTTCATTGATTTCTGCTCTGATCTTTATGATTTCTCTTCTCCTGCTGGGTTTAGGGTTTCTTTCTTGTTCTTTCTCAGCTCCTTTGGGTGTAGGGTTAGGTTGTGTACCTGAGGCCTTTCTTGTTTCTTGAGAAAGGCTTGTACCACTATATATTTTCCTCTCAGGACTGCCTTTGTTGTGTCCCACAGATTCTGAACCCTTGTGTTTTCATTATCATTTGTTTCCATAAATTTTTTCAATTCTTCTTTAATTTCCTGGTTGACCCATTCATTCTTTAGAAGGATGCTGTTTAGTCTCCATGTATTTGGGTTCTTTCCAACTTTCCTCTTGTGATTGAGTTCTAGCTTCAGAGCATTGTGGTCTGAAAATATGCAGGGAATGATCCCAATCTTTTGATACCGGTTGAGACTTGATTTAGGACCAAGAATGTGATCTATTCTGGAGAATGTTCCATGTGCACTAGAGAAGAATGTGTATTCTGTTGCTTTGGGATGAAATGTTCTGAATATATCTGTGATGTCCATCTGGTCCAGTGTGTCATTTAAGGCCTCGATTTCCTTGTTGATCTTTTGCTTGGATGATCTGTCCATTTCAGTGAGGGGAGTGCTAAAATCCCCTACTATTACTGTATTCTTGTCGATGTGTTTCTTTGATTTTGTTATTAATTGGTTTATATAGTTGGCTGCTCCCACATTAGGGGCATAGATATTTAAAATTGTTAGATCTTCTTGTTGGACAGTTCCTTTGAGTATGATAGAGTGTCCTTCCTCATCTCTTATTATAGTCTTTGGCTTAAAATCTAATTGATCTGATATAAGGATTGCCACTCCTGCTTTCTTCTGATGTCCATTAGCATGGTAAATTCTTTTCCACCCCCTCACTTTAAACCTGGAGGTGTCTTCAGGTTTAAGATGAGTTTCTTGTAGGCAACATATAGATGGGTTTTGTTTTTTTATCCATTCTGATACCCTGTGTCTTTTGATTGGGGCATTTAGCCCATTAACATTCAGGGTAAGTATTGAGAGATATGAATTTAGTGCCATTGTATTGCCTGTAAGGTGCCTGTTATTGTATATTGTCTCTGTTTCTTTCTGATCTACTACTTTGAGGGTCTCTCTTTGCTTAGAGGACCCCTTTCGATATTTCCTGTAGAGCTGGCTTGGTATTTGCAAATTATTTCAGTTTTTGTTTGTCCTGGAAGCTTTTAATCTCTCCTTCTATTTTCAATGATAGCCTAGCTGGATATAGTATTCTTGGCTGCATGTTTTTCTCATTTAGTACTCTGAATATATCATGCCCGCTCTTTCTGGCCTGCCAGGTCTCTGTGGATAAGTCTGCTGCCAATCTAATATTTTTACCATTGTACGTTACAGACTTCTTTTCCCGGGATCTTTTCTTTGTCACTAAGACTTGTAAATTTTACTATTAGGTGACGGGGTGTGGACTTATTCTTATTGATTTTGAGGGGGGTTCTCTGAACCTCTTGAATTTTGATGCTTGTTCCCTTTGCCATATTGGGGAAATTCTCTCCCATAATTCTCTCCAATATACCTTCTGCTCCCCTCTCTGTTTCCTCTTCTTCTGGAATCCCAATTATTCTAATGTTGTTTCGTCTTATGGTGTCACTTATCTCTCGAATTCTCCCCTCGTGGTCCAGTAGCTGTTTGTCCCTCTTTTGCTCAGCTTCTTTATTCTCTGTCATTTGGTCTTCTATATCGCTAATTCTTTCTTCTGCCTCATTTATCCTAGCAGTGAGAGCCTCCATTTTTGATTGCACCTCATTAATAGCTTTTTTGATTTCAACTTGGTTAGATTTTAGTTCTTTTATTTCTCCAGAAAGGGCTTTTATATCTCCCGAGAGGGTGGCTTTAATATCTTCCATGCCTTTTTCAAGCCTGGCTAGAACCTTGAGAATCGTCATTCTGAACTCTATATCTGACATATTACCAATGTCTGTATTGATTAGGTCCCTAGCCTTTGGTACTGCGTCTTGTTCTTTTTTTTGTTGTGAATTTTTCCGCCTTGTCATTTTGTCCAGATAAGAGTTTATGAAGGAGCAAGTAAAATACTAAAAGGGTGGCAACAACCCCAGGAAAATATGCTTTAGCCAAATCAGAAGAGATCCCAAATTGTGAGGGGGGAGAAAGGGATAAAAAGGGGTTCAAAAAGAAAAAAAAAAAAGAAACTATTTAAAAAAAGAAAGCCGATAAAAAATATAAAAAGAGGAAAAAAAAATATATATATTAGATAAACTATTTAAAAAACGTTAAAAAAGAAAACGGTAAAAGTTAAAAAAATTTAGCAGAAGAAGAGAAAAAGAAAAAAAATTGAAAAAGAAAAAAAAATTAAATTAACTGCAAGGCTAAAAAATCATGGGGAGAAAGCCATGAGTTCCGTGCTTTGCTTTCTTCTCCTCTGGAATTCCGCCGCCCTCCTTGGTATTGAAACTGCACTCCTTGGTAGGTGAACTTGGTCCTGGCTGGCTTTCCCGTTGATCTTCTGGGGGAGGGGCCTGTTGTAGTGATTCTCAAGCGTCTTTGCCCTAGGCGGAGTTGTACCGCCCTTACCTGGGGCCGCGCTGAGTAGCTGAGTAATCCGCTCGGGTTTGCTTTCGGGACCTTTTGTTCCCTGAGCGCTTTCCCTAGAGTTCCGGAGGACGGGAATGAAGATGGCGGCCTCCCGGCCTCCGGCCCGGAGGAGCCGAGAGCCCGGGGCCCCACTCCTCAGTGCGCCCTCAGAGAACAGCGCCCAATGACTCCCGTCACCCTGGCCTCCGGCCGCGCTCCGAGCTGATCGAGCCTGCGACCGGTTCAAGGTAACCCCGAGCTGAAAGTCACTCCTCGGCTCTGTCTCTGTAGCCGGCTTCCCCGTTCTAATACCGGTAAGCTCTGCGACACTCAGACACCCCCGATCCTTCTGCGACCCTGCGGGACCTGAGGCCGCGCTGACCCCGCCTGGGCTTCCAGATAAGCCTCTGGAGCGATGTCCCTCAGCGGAATAGACTTTTAAAAGTCCTGATTTTGCTCCATTGCTCCGCCGCTCGCCGGGAGCCGGCCCCTCCCCCCACGGTCTATCTTCCCGTTGCTCTGGATTCACTTTTCCGCCAGTCCTACCTTTCAGATAGTGGTTGATTTTCTGTTTCTGGAATTGCTGTTCTTCTTCTCTTCAATCTCCCATTGGATTTATAGGTGTTTGCAATCTTTAGATAAGCTATTTAGCTGATCTCCCGCTACCCGAAGTAGTCTCAGCCTGCTACTTCTCCGCCATCTTGACTCCTCCCTAAAATTTAGTTTTATGAAAGATGTTTTTGTGTTTGATGCAGACCTATGCAATTATAAAACCTACTTTGAATTTTTCTCTTTAATTAAATATGTGTTTGAATTATATTGCAGCTTGAGATCTTCGGACAAATCAAGTGGGGATTATTCTCACTGGAAGATGAATAATTTAGGAGTTGTCTGTTTTTCCACATCAACCGTCAGAATAAACATATCTAGACTCTGAATTCTGTAGGTATGTTATGCAAGTTCTGTTGATAGTTATCCCTTACCCCCTCAAAAGAAACTCACAGAGTCCCCTTGGTATAAAAATAAATACTTCACTGAATTGGAAAAGACTGGTGAATTTTAGTCCTGGTGTGAACACACTCTGCATTTAGCTGCTCTCACCACTTTTTAAAACCATTTTTTCTTATAAGATGAATTTAAAAATTTTGTTATAAAAGCACATATAGTATACCCAGGTAATAAACTTCATTATTTCATTTCAAAAGAAATGTAAAAATAGATGAAATGAAAAAATGATAAAAAATTTTTCATGAAAATGAAAAAAAAGAAATGAATAGAAATAGGGGTGCTTGGGTGGGTCAGTCGGTTAGGCTTCTGACTCTTAATTTGGGCTCAGGTCATGATCTCAGAGTCCTGAGATGGAGCCCTATGTTGGCTCTGTGCTGAGTGTGAGCCTGCTCAAGATTCTCTCTCTCCTTCTCCCTCCACCCCTTCCCAACCCCTGCTTACGCGCTCTCGCTCTCTCTTCTCTTCAATAAATAAATAGATAAAAAGACAATATATAGGTACAGAGACATATAGTTTGATTAGATGCATAGGAAAGGAAGATATATAGGAAGATATTAGTTGTCATGAAATATAATCTATGAGAATTTTATTCTGGTATTGAAAAACTTAAATGTTTGATAAACACAACATATTTAAGAAAATCTACTTTAGGGGCGCCTGGGTGGCTCAGTGGGTTAAAGAAAATCTACTTTACATCTACCAGCATCTCATTAAGCAGAAGTAGTTAAGTAGGTAGGCAAGAAAATCATTTCCTTTCCTCCTAGCCATTGTATTTGCTTAAGGTAAAAATGGAATTCAGGAATAAAAGGAAAAAATCCAAATGATTTAAAATAGTGATAATGACATTTTACATTTGTCTTGTACTTTGCAGCCTATAGGGTACTTTCCCCATTTATTATCTCATTTAATTTTTGCAATTTTTTTCAGGAAGAACAATTTTTTGGTATTTTATAGTTGAAGAAACCAATTCTAGGAGAAACTGAAAAATTATAATAAACATACAAACAAAATAATCAGTACCTCAGAAGCATGTGTGTTTTTAACTAAGGGTGTTGGAGGGGAGGAGAGGGGGAGGGATGGGGTGGCTGGGTGATGGACATTGGGGAGGATATGTGCTATGGTGAGTGCTGTGAAGTGTGTAAGACTGATGAATCACAGATCTGTGCCCCTGGAATAAATAATTGTCTATGTTAATAAAAAAAGAAAAAAGCACTTGTGTTCTTGAGGTGTTAAGAGGCATATATTTCTTAGAAACCAAAAAAACAATAGAACAAATCAACGAAACTAGGAGCTGGATCTTTGAAAGAATTAATAAGATTGATAAACCCCTGGCCAGACTTATCAAAAAGAAAAGAGAAAGGACCCAAATAAATAAAATCATGAATGAAAGAGGAGAGATCACAACGAACACCAAAGAAATACGGACAATTATAAGAACATACTATGAGCAACTCTACGCCAACAAATTTGACAATCTGGAAGAAATGGATGCATTCCTAGAGACATATAAACTACCACAACTGAACCAGGAAGAAATAGAAAGCCTGAACAGACCCATAACCAGTAAGGAGATTGAAACAGTCATCAAAAATCTCCAAACAAACAAAAGCCCAGGGCCAGACGGCTTCCCGGGGGAATTCTACCAAACATTTAAAGAAGAACTAATTCCTATTCTCCTGAAACTGTTCCAAAAAATAGAAATAGAAGGAAAACTTCCAAACTCATTTTATGAGGCCAGCATTACCTTGATCCCAAAACCAGACAAGGATCCCAACAAAAAAGAGAACTACAGACCAATATCCTTGATGAACACAGATGCAAAAATTCTCGCCAAAATACTAGCCAATAGGATTCAACAGTACATTAAAAGGATTATTCACCACGACCAAGTGGGATTTATTCCAGGGCTGCAAGGCTGGTTCAACATCCGCAAATCAATCAATGTGATACAACACATTAATAAAAGAAAGAACAAGAACCATATGATACTCTCCATAGATGCTGAAAAAGCATTTGACAAAGTACAGCATCCCTTCCTGATCAAAACTCTTCAAAGTGTAGGGATAGATGGCACATACCTCAATATTATCAAAGCCATCTATGAAAAACCCACCGCAAATATCATTCTCAATGGAGAAAAACTGAAAGCTTTTCCGCTAAGGTCAGGAACACGGCAGGGATGTCCGTTATCACCACTGCTATTCAACATAGTACTAGAAGTCCTAGCCTCAGCAATCAGACAACAAAAGGAAATTAAAGGCATCCAAATCGGCAAAGAAGAAGTCAAACTATCACTCTTCGCAGATGATATGATACTCTATGTGGAAAACCCAAAAGACTCCACTCCAAAACTGCTAGAACTTGTACAGGAATTCAGTCAAGTGTCAGGATATAAAATCAATGCACAGAAATCAGTTGCATTTCTCTACACCAACAACAAGACAGAAGAAAGAGAAATGAAGGAGTCCATCCCATTTACAATTGCACCCAAAACTATAAGATACCTAGGAATAAACCTAACCAAAGAGACTAAGAATCTATACTCAGAAAACTATAAAGTACTCATGAAAGAAATTGAGGAAGGCACAAAGAAATGGAAAAATGTACCATGCTCCTGGATTGGAAGAATAAATATTGTGAAAATGTCTATGCTACCTAAAGCAATCTACACATTTAATGCAATTCCTATCAAAGTACCATCCATTTTTTTCAAAGAAATGGAACAAATCATCCTAAAATTTATATGGAACCAGAAAAGACCTCGAATAGCCAAAGGAATATTGAAAAAGAAAGCCAAAGTCGGTGGCATCACAATTCCGGACTTCAAGCTCTATTACAAAGCTGTCATCATCAAGACAGCATGGTACTGGCACAAAAACAGACACATAGATCAATGGAACAGAATAGAGAGCCCAGAAATGGACCCTCAACTCTATGGTCACCTCATCTTCGACAAAGCAGGAAAGAATGTCCAATGGAAAAAAGACAGCCTCTTCAATAAATGGTGTTGGGAAAATTGGACAGCCACATGCAGAAAAATGAAATTGGATCATTTCCTTACACCACACACGAAAATAGACTCAAAATGGATGAAGGATCTCAATGTGAGAAAGGAATCCATCAAAATCCTCGAGGAGAACAAAGGCAGCAACCTCTTCGACCTCAGCCGCACCACATCTTCCTAGGAACATCACCAAAGGCAAGGGAAGCAAGGGCAAAAATGAACTTTTGGGATTTTATCAAGATCAAAAGCTTTTGCACAGCAAAGGAAACAGTGAACAAAACCAAAAGACAACTGACAGAATGGGAGAAGATATTTGCAAATGACATATCAGATAAAGGGCTAGTGTCCAAAATCTATAAAGAACTTAGCAAACTCAACACCCAAAGAACAAATAATCCAATCAAGAAATGGGCAGAGGACATGAACAGACATTTCTGCAAAGAAGACATCCAGATGGCCAACAGACACATGAAAAAGTGCTCCACATCACTCGGCATCAGGGAAATACAAATCAAAACCACCATGAGATATCACCTCACGCCAGTCAGAATGGCTAAAATTAACAAGTCAGGAAATGACAGATGCTGGCGAGGATGCGGAGAAAGGGGAACCCTCCTACACTGTTGGTGGGAATGCAAGCTGGTGCAACCACTCTGGAAAACAGCATGGAGGTTCCTCAAAATGTTGAAAATAGAACTACCCTATGACCCAGCAATTGCACTCCTGGGTATTTACCCTAAAGATACAAACGTAGTGATCCGAAGGGGCACGTGCACCCGAATGTTTATAGCAGCAATGTCTACAATAGCCAAACTATGGAAAGAACCTAGATGTCCATCTACAGACGAATGGATAAAGAAGATGTGGTATATATACACAATGGAATAGTATGCAGCCATCAAAAGAAATGAAATCTTGCCATTTGCGACGACGTGGATGGAACTAGAGGGTATCATGCTTAGCGAAATAAGTCAATCGGAGAAAGACAACTATCATATGATCTCCCTGATATGAGGGAGAGGAGATGCAACATGGGGGGTTGAGGGGGTAGGAGAAGAGTAAATGAAACAAGATGGGATTGGGAGGGAGACAAACCATAAGTGACTCTTAATCTCACAAAACAAACTGAGGGTTGATGGGGGGAGGGGGTTGGGAGAGGGGGGAGGGGTTATGGATATTGGGGAGGGTATGTGCTATGGTGAGTGCTGTGAAGTGTGTAAACCTGGCGATTCGCAGACCTGTACCCCTGGGGATAAAAATATATGTTTATAAAGCTGTAAAAAAAAAAAAAAAGAAAAAGAAAAAAGAAAGGATGGATGAATACCCAAGTTTTGTAGCAACATGGACGGGACTGGAAGAGATTATGCTGAGTGAAATAAGTCAAGCAGAGAGAGTCAATTATCATATGGTTTCACTTATTTGTGGAGCATAACAAATAGCATGGAGGACAAGGGGAGATGGAGAGGAGAAGGGAGTTGAGGGAAATTGGAAGGGGAGGTGAACCATGAGAGACTATGGACTCTGAAAAACGATCTGAGAATTTTGAAGGGGTGGGGGGTGGGAGGTTGGGGGCACCAGGTGGTGGGTATTGTAGAGGGCACAGATTGCATGGAGCACTGGGTGTGGTGCAAAAATAATGAATACTGTTATGCTGAAAAAATAAAAAAAAAATTTAATAAAAAAAAAAGAGGCATATATTTCTTTTATTTTTTTGAGACATATATTTTTGATAAAAATATTTGTTTTCCCACATCACCTGAGCAATGACTCAGTTTTCAGTACAACAGTGACTAGAGACCTTTGAGCGATGGTCATTTGGCTCAACAGTCACGTAGCATGTGCCGTATATAAATATGCTGTTGCCAGTTGACTAATGTGAAATAACTGCTGCTTTTTCCCCTTGACTGGCCCACTGAACTATATTATTTTGGCAAGAAGTACTTAAACAGAAGTGAAATATTTCTAAATAACCCAGGTCACTAAGATTACTTCTTCAACTGGAAAAATTTGCATCCTGTCACACAAAATGAACATCTCTAAAAACTATGGCATAATTGAAAGCCTATCAAAACTGATAACATGCAATAAACGAACAAGATTCAGTTCACCTGGTGTTTTATAAAAGTACAATGTTAAAGAAATTAAAATATGCTCAACTATTTTTAAGCTCTTTTTTTTTTTAAGAATGAGAGAGAGCATGAGACGGAGCATGTCTGTGTGTGTGAGAGAGAGAGAGAGAGAGATTGAGCACATAAGCAGCAGCAGGGAGGGGCACAGGACTCAATCCCAGGACCCTGGGAACATGACCCCAGCTGAAGGCAGACACCCAACAGACTGAGCCACCCAGGTGCCCTTTAAGCTCTATCTTTCACCAAAGTTCTAGAGGCCTGAATCTCACGAAGAGAGAAAGGATTATACACCATGTCATACAGACATTAGCAATGGGTGAAATTTATACAACTAAAAGATGAGATTTACTTTTTACTTTAAGAATTGCCTTTATAGTTGGCACAGTCTGTTAAATTGTTCTGGATGCCATCAATTTTTCATTGTTCAAGTGACTTGAAAGTAATCCCTCAGTTCCAGTAAAATGGCATCACGTGCTCTAGTTTGTAATTTCCTTTCTGTGTGTACACACCCAGATTTACTTGCTTGATTTCCATTCCCAGATTTTATGTATTGAAGATTAAGTATGTGTAAGGTCAACTATTTATTTTCTATTCTCTGGTGAGAAAAATAAATCAAAGAGAGAAATATTTTTAAAAATCACCCCTAAATTCTGGATTTTTCAGGACTCAAAACTACCCCACATAAACTCAGTTTCAGGTCAGTCTTACCCCTGCTCTGTGCCAAGTTCCTCATTTATGCCCGAAAAAGGAATAATCAGTCAAGCTAACAGGAACTCAGCTTTTGGTATAACAAGGATGATCGAGACAAGCTCTCTTCTGCTTATTCACCAACGGGATTTAAAGTAAAACCAAGGATGAAGAGTCTGAAACTGAGTCCTCTAAAGAGATGACTATGCTAATAATTGAGGCTTAACCTTGGAAATGCCAGAAAGTAGGACATTTTGCTAATATCTATCTATCTATTTTTTTTAAAGCACTACCCTACTTCTCTGCTCCTGTAAACAGAATGTTGAGAATATAATCTAACCTTTTCTTGTTCTGGGAGCAGGATGGATGGGAAGCTGCTTTGGTGAAATGGAAAGAGAACTGGTGTGGGCATGAGAAGCCCTGGGCTCCTTTATGCCTGCGACACTTTCCAATTATGTGGGTTGGGTCTGTGTCTGTGCCTCAGTTTCTTTCCCTGTGAAAGCCAAGAGCCAAGAGCACATTTCACTAGGCTATTGAGGAACCACTGAAGTCATTTGTGTCTAAGTTGTCAGGGCCACACCAGCTACATTCTAACAACTGTGCTTGTTTCTTTTCTGAGCCTGCTCTTTTAATAGCCAGCTTGTTTTAGGGTCCTTAGGCCTTTCATGTAGAGATTGAAGGAGTCCATGGTGCAGAACCTCTGAGTTGACTCAGTGGTCTCCAGAAGTCTCACGAACCCATGGTAGGCTGAAACATCCAGCTCTCCATTTCTCCCACGGCATTCTCATCTCCCACACCCCCCATTCCCTGCCCCTCACCAAAGAACTCTGGACTTGCTCCCTTCAGTGAAACGATCCTCTGTGATTTCTTCATCACTAACAGAGTGAGAACTCGCATCTTTGGGCATCCATCTGTTTCTACCACTCTTTGTGCTCATGGGTGTGAGGGATGAGCGCAGCAATGTTCTTTGTTGGGAGTGCCTTCCTCATCCTCCAAAACAGGTGATCCTCAGAAACACCAAGCCAAATATTTTTCCATCTCTCTTTGTGGGACTCAACATCCAATGCAATTCCATCTCTACAAGTAAAAAGGGGCTGCAGCAGTGATGTCCCAGGAGGCCCCACCACTAACTTTCCTAGGACAGGGCCCCACCCTGAGGAGACAATGCTGCGAGTAGAGGCAAAGCTTGTCACCACAGGGACCAAAAAGGCCATGGAAAGAGAAGATCCAGAGCAAAGGAGAGGAGGCAGGGAATCTTAGGACCCTACACAAAAGCCACAGACAGCTCTGTGCAGTTAGAAAAGCTATCCGGAACTGTGCCTTGTTCTTTTAAAACTAGTTCAGAAAAATAAGTTTTACAGAAATATGAGCAGCGTGATAGCCTCAAGGGCAAATCACACACAAAGCTGTTATAAATACAATTATGAGTAGATCAACATCTAAGCACATTTAGAGTTGATTCAAATGAAGACGATAGTTTTGATTTAAGATGTATCTATGCATGTGACCACTATGTGACTAAAAGAACTCCAGCTTATTTTTAAAAATAAACTAATACTTCTTAAATTTAATGATCAAGATGGCCAAACTTAACACAACATGTATAGTGAGAATGTAATTTCATCAGCAGATACAAAAATAATGCTAAGCTTCCAAATGAGCTATCCCAAGGGAAATTCAGGTCTCTAAATGTGACACCAATATATTAATAACCCCCCTCCAAAGGAGGAAACTTCATGTGTTAAATCCAAGCAACAAGTGCTGGAATTTTATTCCTTCCAGAAACATATGCCAGTTGGCATCTGAGGCCATCTGTAGTTGTGAGTTATTTTAAACTTCATTCAAAATTAGCTGTGTAAAAAAAGGTGGTATGTTTTCCTACTCCATGGGTCCTAAGTCTTACAATTTTCAAACCCCACGTGTTTTTTGGACACACTTTTTTTTTTTAAGATTTTATTTATTTATTTATTTGACAGACAGAGATCACAAGTAGGCAGAGAGGCAGGCAGAGAGAGAGAAGGAAGCAGGCTCCCTGCTGAGCAGAGAGCCCGATGTGGGGCTTGATCCCAGGACCCTGGGATCATGACCTGAGCCGAAGGCAGAGGCTTTAACCCACTGAGCCACCCAGGCACCCCTGGACACACTTTTCATAAGAAATGTAATATAATAATCTTATTGAATACACTTAGGATACCCTCAAAAAGTAGGTTATTTTGCACCTGCAATTAGCTTTTCTTATATTTCAGGACAGTTCTAATGATGTTTCTTTACTATTCACCTACTTAATTCTTTTTTTTAAATAATTGTTTTTCTAATTGAAAAAATATACATTCAAGTCTTATGTAATTTTCCTGAGGAGTTCCAACTGTCTACATAGGAAAGATGATTAAGTACTATGTTAATGGGCAGTACTGTAGAAAATCTCTATGATTAAATGAATTTTAACAAAAAAAAAAGTTCAGTCCTTTCCTTTATAACATTTAAGCAAGTTAAAAAGTGGGACAGAGTTTTCATTTTCAGTTTTGTTTTGTACAGAATTATTAAAAGCCTAGTCTTTCCTTTTTAGTAATAAGAATGTTAAACAACATGATGGGGAATCATAATCCCATTTGCACAGTTTTCTTTCCTTTCAGAAGTACTGCTTAAAATATCAATGGTAGGCATATTAGGAACATCAAGGCCCTTCTAGGCCTTTCAAGGCTGCCAGGCCACACTCAAGTTTCCCACCCAGAGTGGGGTAATGTATCTCCTGGCTGACCAAAACATTGGAGGAGAAAACCAGTCTGACTTAATTTTCTGTTGTTTTGTGTCGAAATTGTACATGTGAAGAAGAAAGTGGATGTCTGGGGGACTGAGGATCTTAGCCTTCTCTCATCTGGATTAAATCCTGCATTGATAATCCAGACACCTGGGGCACATCAGCAAGTCTTTGAGGGGGGGGGAGGGGGGCACAGGGGCATTATGGGAGTGGAGAGGTAGGAAGGACAGCCAGGAGAACAAATGTCTGGAGGCACGTGGGGCAGTATTCTAGTGACATTGGCGAGGCCAGCCTGACTCCCTAGGCAACAGCATACCTTATTTTGCATTCCTAGATGCCAGGTTTTGAGAGCCAGCTGAAAAGAACCAGTAATTGTTATCTAGCAGTCTGAACAATAGAAGAAACTATGGTGGTGGTTGTTTTTTTTTTTTTTTTTTTTTTTTTTTTACCAGTTTAGATATATTCCACTGTAAATAATCTCCACATCAGAGTCACAAGGTCAGCAGCCCTTCTCCAGTCCTTTTGTGATTTTACTAAGTGAGGCCCTGATAAGCGCTCGGAGAAGCGTGAGCCCTTCCCCTCAACTCACCACCACCCCGCCTTAGTGCACCTGTAGCCTTTGCTCATAATGACTGAGGTGTTGATCTCTAAGAGTCAGTTAGTGTTTATTCCCAAGTCTCTTCTGTTGCATTTTTTAAATTGTAATTGCATAATTTAGTAAAGCATTGTAGGAATGGGAAAAATCTGAGTGTGAAAGAAGCTGTCATTTCTATGAAAACCAAGGAGGTATGTACTCTGGAAAGACTAAAAATTTGAAGTTCCTAAAAAATCTGGAATCACTGTGTGATTAGGTGTTGATACCGATTTAGCTCTTATTAAAACACCTGGGCCAGACTTTAAAATATGAGCAAAGGTACACATGCATGTTTTAGGTTAAAATAAAATGTTAAAAGTTAAATATTATTTGTTTTATGAATCTCCACTTTAGATTAACAATTAAAATTAATCAGCTATTGGCCAGTGAGAAGCTCATGGAAGGGCATTTTCTGCACCTTATCCAGACTGCGTCACTGTGTCTCCTTTTGGATTTATTGGGTGAGGCACTTTGTGTCAGTGCTTGTGCAGGGAGAACTGAGATAAGGGGTGGTCTCTCCCACCGCGTGAGGTGGGATGGCAGAAACCTTCCCCAGGGTAGACCAGTGGTCAGAAAACTTTTGGAAGCCCATGGCAGATCTACCAGTGGTGTTCTGATTCTCCAGCATTTGGAATCCCAAACTTTATGGAACCTGGAAGAGGTATAAACAGGAGAGTTGCCCCACTCAGCAAATCAAAGCTAACATTCATGTTTGCACTGAGTGTTTTGACTTTTTTTTTTTTAGGTTTTAAACTGAAACTATAATTTTATTTTTTTTTAAGATTTTATTTATTTATATGACAGAGAGAGAGATCACAAGTAGGCAGAGAGGCCAGATGGGGGGGGGGGGGCGGGTGGAGGGAAGCAAGCTCCCTGCTGAGCAGAGAGCCCGATGTGGGTCTCACTGTGGGGCTCAATCCCAGGACCCTGGGATCATGACTTGAGCTGAAGGTAGAGGCTTTAACCTACTGAGCCACCCAGGCATCCCTGAAACTATAATTTTAAATGTAGTATTTTTCCAGGGGAAGTTTTCCCATCTTATACAAATATATTTAAATGGACCATGACCAGAGGGAAGGGAGAAAAGGTAGTTCTTTAATAATGCAAAAATAGAATAAAAATTTAAAAGAAGCAGAATGGTCATGTTATATATAATTGTCAGTTTAATATTAGGCTAGTTTGAGAAATTCAAGCTAGCCAAAAAGTAATTAGCTCACAATAAATGCAGTTCAGGTGACTAACTTCGTTATTGCTCTTGGAATCTGCATAGGCATTATAGCTGCGTATGTGACTGTTGGAAGTGACTTCGGATACTTTACCCTACATTTCCCTATTCTATTGTTTGCTGTGAGCAGATGTGGAAAATATTAAATACACTGAAGTGGTGAATTAGGATAGGCACTTGGAAGGGAAAGGAATTCCTCCCTCAGCAACACTTACATAAATTGTAATAATTTCAAAAGATGCCAACATCTGATGAAAATTCACAACAGGAACTTCCAGATAATAAGGAGGGTACTTTCAAACCGGTCAGAGTTTTGAGCCTGGTCTGAGAGGATCAAATATTTCATCAATCACTGTGTGGTCTGTTTGTAGCTTTAATTGTTTTCCATCTCTCAAGAGATAATGTGTCTCACAGAAGCACAGCTAATAGAGCAACATTTATTTTTATTTTTACTGGAGAGAAGTTCAAGGTGTCCCATGCCTACTATAATCCTTTAAAACGAACCGTCAGTGAATCACACTCACTTTATGTCCAAGTGACCTAATATCTGCCTTGTTTTCCTGGCAGAAATAGGTTTTAAGAAAGAAAAATAAAAAACCTAAAGAATTTCCTTTCATCCTATATTTTTTCAGGTAAACTTAGCATGCTCATTTTTTCCCCACAAGAAGGCTATGGAAAATTGTTAAATGTTAGTTCACTGTTCAACCAGAATATACCCTTAAAGTTTAAATGATGTTTTGATTGCCAAGGCATAGCATTTTAAGAATATAAAAATCAACATAATTCTACCAATGTAAGACATAGCTATAAACTTCTGCTAAACCTCCTCCCAGCAAAAGAATATGACTACTTAATAAGGCTTTCCACATGTCTTCTATTCCTCCGTACAAAAATGAGGCTCTTTTGACTTTCCCTTTGAAATTTCTGCTTTTTGTGATCCTTAGGAAAGCTCATGGTAATGAATTTTCTGTGTATTGTTCTAAGTTGTCAGTCGTGCTGAATAATAACTAACTGATGAATAATTCACTGGTGCAGAATACTGTCCCAAAGAATAATTTTAAACAATTCCAGTGACTGTAAGAATGATAATTTTTTAAAACCAAGCTTTGAAAACATCCTGGTAGGAACTTTAGAAAATAGAGCCTCAGTATTGTAAATTAACTACATAATTCTATTATATACACCTATAAGTATATATGCTTCAGGCATCTTTAAGAGTGGAACTGAACTGGAGAACTCAATCAACTGTGGCCAATCTGTGGGGTCCAGAATCCTGCTGAAAAGCCTTCTATGATTCTCATGGTATGTAATAGAGGAGAGAATTCAGCTTGATTGTACTCTTCATGTATTTTATATGTCAAATCTCCACATGTTGAAGGTCAAATATATTCTTTACTGAAATCTTGAGAGATGGCCACCATGAGAAGTCATCATTGAGAAACAGAGTGTCTGAGAGCCCCACAGCAATGGGCTTTTCCTAAGAATGAAGTAAAGCCACAGCTATAAGCATATTTGATTTATTGCATCCTGATGAAAGGTGTGAGGAGAGCATCAGAACTCTGTACCCGCGGAAAATATAAATACATACATGTTCTAAAAACCCTTAAATTCCAAACATGGCAATAAAGTCTCTTCTCATTTTACTCTTAATCAATGTCACATGGTAGGGCATCTTAATTGCTTTCGAACGATGACATAAAGATCTTCAAGTAGTGAAAGACCTAGATTTTCCATTAATAATTCATTGAAATACATGTTCAGAGAATCTGGGAGTGTATTTTTGACAACCAACTCCTGTTTGCCTCCGTGTGTGTTCAACCGAACGTCACTTCATTGAGTAGTGAGTAGCAATGGAAACTTTTGCAGAAAAACACTAAGAATTAGAAGTGAGGCAGAATTACCACATTCACAACAGACTTGAACGCTGAGCCAAAAGACGGAGAGTCCGGGATCCTTACCACCCCGAAGGGGATGTCAAGCCCCACCCCGGCAGCGCATACTGGGAGGTCGAGTGAATGAACAAGGGCCTGAGAAGCAGCGTGGCGGACAGTCTGTGGGGGCTTACCTGAGGGCAGTTCTGCAGTTGGTGGATCGCTTTCTGGTTCCGACACTGGTCCTTCAGGAAACTGGCATAGTTACAGTGAACCTTGGCATTGTGGGGCAGAGTCTTAACTCCAGACCTACAATTAAAACATTTTTTAAAAAGCAGTAAAGAGGGGAGGTGAACCATGAGAGACTATGGACTCTGAAAAACGATCTGAGAATTTTGAAGGGGTGGGGGGTGGGAGGTTGGGGGCACCAGGTGGTGGGTATTGTAGAGGGCACGGATTGCATGGAGCACTGGGTGTGGTGCAAAAATAATGAATACTGTTATGCTGAAAAAAATAAAAAATTAAATTACAATAAAAAAAAAAGCAGTAAAGAGTAGTGCTTAAGAATGTTGTCAGTTTCCTATACGTTTTACTCATGAATTTGTATTTGAAAATTTTTTTTTCTATTTAAATCAGGGCCTTCAAAATCTGTGAGTTATCTGAGCTACTAGTACATGCCTCTATGGAAAATGGCGAAGGAGGCAGGTGTGCACATCTGAGCAAGGTCTTTACCTGCACGTGAACAAAATGCGCCCCCGCACGAAAACATAAAGGCTTGTGCTGCTAGAGACACACCTGGAGCCCGGGCAGGACATTTCACCTGGGGCATCTCCGAGCACTGCTGGGCCCCGTTGCAGGCTGGAGGCCAAGCACATAACAAGGGAGGCGTGAAACTCACTTAGCAAGCCAGTCCGGCTTTCCCAGCATGGGTGCCGTGGGTGCACGGGGAAAGGACCCGAGCTACACCCCAGTGAGGCTAGACCCTGCAGAGGGTGATTATAGGCACTCACCCCTGTGGGAGGAGCCTGGAATTAGGAAGACCCTTCCTTCCCTTGATGCCTACCCTTCTGAAAGGACAGCCTCTTCAGTCGTGGAGAGTTGAGGAAGTAGACGCAGGTGATCTTTGTGAGCATGAGAAGTAACAACAAGATTAAATGGTTTTCCTAAAAGGAGACTAACCCATAACCACAACCTTCTCGACAAAGCATGAAATGAATCATAATGTGAGGTGTCCATTTATTCTCCACCTTCTTTCCCTTTATTATTTCCCACCATTCTGGTTTCCTTCAGTGTGGGAAACCATGAAGCTGTGTGAAACTCTATCCCGCTCTCTCCCAGCCTGCAAAGTCATTGCTCCTTTGCGTGCACCGATCAATGGTCCCTTTTGGAAGGAAAAGACATTCCAGACCTGGGGTGTGCAATGGGACTCAAAAAGTTCCTTAATAACTCAGTAATGGTGGGTAATAAAGTTGGGCTTGTTTGAAATAATTATCACATGCCTGGCTGGGCCAACAGGGCAAATGGTGGAGTCCAAGTGAATAAGAGGAAAGGAAAGATGAAGATCTGTACAAACCAGAGCAGAATTATTAAGAGGGGGGACATTCCAGAAGTGAGAAGGTTCTGGAAAAATTAATTTTCAAGCATTTGAAAATCTGAGTAATTCAGTATGTACACGGGGCCCACTGTATGCCAAGCACTGTGCCTGGTACCGGGGACAGTCAGCCTCCCAGTCCTTGGGGAGCTTATAGGAGGCAAGGGAATATGGGCAAGTACAAAATGTGTTACAGTGGGGTGCCATGGGAGCAGAGAAAAGGAGGTTTATCTCAAACATGGGGGTCAAGGAGATCTCCCAGAGGGCAGTGACCTCTGAGTCTTTGAGAATGACAGAAGTTAACTTCTAGACCAGATTGGGGATCTGAGATGGGGCAGAATCCCTAAACAAAGGACCTAGAAAGAAGAGAGCATGGGGCTTTTGAGAAACTGCAAGAAAACCAGGGTGGCTGGATCCTAGAGCTGAGTCTGGGAGTAGGGGGTCGTTGAAGGGTTTAGGGATCACATCAGAGACATTGGGTTTTATTTGAAGCACAATGGAAGTGAGTAGAATGTTCTATACAAAGAAGTGAGAGCAACTATGTAACATTTTGGAAGAGTTTCTCTGGAAGTTGTTGCAGTCAGGGAAGAGAGAGAGAGAGCTAAGAGCCAGAACCACAGCACTGGGTATAGAGAGAAGACAAAGGATTCAGGAAACGTTCAGGAAACAGAAATGACAAGACTTGGTGACAGATGATTCCTTAGAGGACAATCTTGTATACTGGGCCAGTTCTCCCCACCCCGCTCCCTTCCTGTCCCTTTTTTAATGCAACTTCCTGAGAATGCATGAGCATTACTTCATCTCCCCAAATCCCTGATTTTTACCTAAGAAACATTTTTCATGAAGACTACTTTCAACTAATTGGTATTCTTATTTACTTCTACCTTTTGTGGCACTGATAGAACATTGCTCTTTCTTTTAATTTTCATGTATGAAAAACACAATAGAGAAATGAATGCTATTGTTTTTAAAGTTTGTATTTGTTAATAAGCCATATCATACTTTAATAAGGACATAAATTTTTCATCTTCTAAACTTCTTTTTAGCACCTCATTCAATTTGAAAGTTTTGATTGTTAGTGTTCACTTTATAGCTCTAACTATAGTTATACTTAGTTCACTTTATTTTTTTTAAGATTTTATTTATTTATTTGACACAGAGAGAGAGAGATCACAAGTAGACAGAGCAGCAGGCAGAGAGAGAAGGAGAAGCAGGCTCCCTGCTGAGCAGAGAGTCCGATGTGGGGCTCGATCCCAGGATCCTGGGATCATGACCGGAGCTGAAGGCAGAGGCTTAGCCCACTGAGACACCCAGGCGCCCCCTTAGTTCACTTTAGAGTTTTTTTTTTTTTTAATTTTATTTATTTACTTGACAGACAGAGATCACAAGTAGGCAGAGAGGCAGGCAGAGAGAGAGGAGGAAGCAGGCTCCCTGCTGAGCAGAGAGCCCAATGCGGGGCTTGATATCCGGACCCTGGGATCATGATCTGAGCCAAAGACAGAGGCTTTAACCCACTGAGCCACCCAGGCCCCAACTTTAGAGTTCTTAAATAAAACACAAGAGTTAACACTATAGAACATTTGGGAATTCTGAAAATGATTTTGTTGATTTTTTTTCTCAAAAAGTTCATAGCAGTATTTATGTTTTTTTATTTCTTATTAAACTTAAACTTGGACTTTAAAGTCGGTGATAAAGTGGGGCGCCTGGGTAGTTTAGTTGGTTAAGTGTCTGACTTTGGCTTGGGTCAAGATATCAGGGCCCTGGGACTGAGCCCCAAGCTGGGTTCCCTGCTAAGCAGGGAGTCTGCTTGTCCTTCTCCCTCTGCACCACCCCTCCTCTCTCAAATAAATAAATAAAACCCTTAAAATTTTTTTTTTAAAGTCAGTGATAAAGTAATCTGAATAAGAATAGCAGGTAGCATTCATGAATGCCTACTATGTGCTAGATACTGTTCTAAGCACTTTACTTCTATTAATTCCTTTAGTCTTTATAATCTTATCATCAGAAATTATGGATGGGAAGCCGGTAAACAGCGAGGTTGAGTAACTTGCCTAGCGTAACACAGCTGGTAAATGTCAAAACTGGGTTTTCAACCTGGTACTTTGGTTCAGTTCCTTCTCCTTCACTTTAGGAGTGGCAATGTTCTGTTTGGGAAAAAATTGCCTAGACATCTTACTGATTGGATGGGAGGTGAAAATTCAAATGGGAAGCTGGGAATGGCTAGAAGAAGAAGTTACTGTTGATAGTCTAGTTTCTGGGCAGTCGTACCCCATCAAGATAACCTGGTGTAATTTCATATTTGTAGTGGGTTGGTTGGTGGCCCCTCAAAAGATATGCCCATTGGGAATGTGGCCTTATTTGGAAAAAAGAGTCTTTGTAGGTGTAATTAGGTTATCTTGAAATGAGGCTTGGATTATCTGAGTGAGTCTTAATCCAATGACAGTGTCCTTGTAAGAGTAAGAGAAGAGACAGAGGAGGCCATGTGAAGCTGGAGGTGAATATGGAGAGATGCAGCCGCAAACCAATGAACACCAAGGATCCGAGTGGCCACCAGAAGCTAGGAAAAGGCATGGAATCGATTGTCCATCAGAACCTCCAGAAAGAATCAACCCTGCTGATGCCTTGATTTCAGACTTCTGGCCTCCAAAACTGTGAGAGAAAACATTTTTGTGGTTTTTAGCTATCACATTTAGCGTAATTTTACTGCAGCCCTAGGAAACTAATATAATACTTAATGTAAAGGTAAGGTATACAGGGAAATTTCATACCAAGTGGTGGAGCCTACTGGGGAAATGTATTTGGACAATGCAAACATTTATTGGAAATTGATTGACATTTTTGCACATAAGGGCTCCTTTGCACTTAAGAACTCAGCCAACACTGCTGCATTTAGAATATACTAACTGGGAGGTTGAGAAAATCTCAGAGAAGTGGGAACTGAAAGGGAACGTGGAAGGGAGAGACCAGTGCGGGGGAAAGCAGAGCTCCCGAGAGCAGCCAATGCTGAACTTACAAATGGTGGCTTTGCTGATTTTTGACATATCTGAGTTAGCTAGCATTGCTGTTATAACTTAAAAATAGTTACGGTTCCCGGAACAAATTAGGAATCAAGTCACTGGAGCGGGAGCTGGATCTGCGTGACAGTGGTAGTAATGGTTTAAAAAAATTCTGATTTCTACCTAGAAAAAATTCCATCTAAATGTAAGAGTGCTTGGTAAGATGTAGGTTGCAAAGACATCTTAGGCTAGAAGATCATCATCATCTTACTGCATTTAAGCATTTTTGTTTCTATTGAACCTCTGTTTCTAGCTCAGTTAACACAGTCACTCTAATTTATGTTTCAGACAATGAAAACACAAATAGTCCTGAGGAAGTGTGAGAAAACCAGAGCATTATTATGTGATGGCAAGAGGAAAGAATAATATTCATAATAGTTAAGCAGGGGTGGGCAGGGTAACTCAAATCCCAAAAACACACTGCTTTCTGATTGTATCCTACTGTAAGCTCCCCTGTCATATTTCCCTTCTTTCATTTTACAATGAGCAAAAAGAAAATAAAAATAAATGGAATAAATGGATAAATTTATGGATAAATGAAAAGCATCCTATGTATCTGTAACTTTTGAGATTCTTCTACTCTCCAGAGTCAGGCTTTTGTGTTTGCTTTCTTGGGGCTCTAGGTTAGGACTTCTAAGGTTTTAATTGAAAAATGCCATTATTGGCATATTTTCTCCACAAGCAAATGTAAAGGTCATAAATTATTTTAGTAGATCCAAAATTGTTATTATCATTACAGCATGTCAAGATTTCAATTAAAGCCCTCTCTTCAATTTAGATCTAATCTAACCTAAAGTCCCATGTCTTACACCACTTTGTTGCAGAACTATAAAAGTGGCAGAAAAACAAGTTCTGTCAATTGTATCTTTAAGTTTTAAGAATACTAAGTTATTCTTTTGACATTACTGGACAGCAGAACAGGAGGACATCTTCAAATTCTAGTCAAGAAAGCAAACAGAAATTAAGAAAGAAAAAAGTAATGTTCAGCCAGTGGCCAGGAGGAGCAGAAAGGGACAATTCATTTCTCTTTAAATTTTTGGACCCTCCTTTGACCTGACTCCTAGTTTCAACAAAATATACATGTCTAAAAGCTAGTTCTTATAAGATACTTACTATAAATTAAGCTCTAGGCTAAGCATAACATTTGGGTTGGACTCACGCATTTCATTCTTTCACCTATCAGCCAGGGAGTATTATTGTCATCTTCATTTTAAGAGGAATTGGAAACACAGAGAGGTTATTACTTTTTTTTTTTTAACATTTTTATTTATTTATTTGACAGACAGAGATCACAAATAGGCAGAGAGGCAGGCAGAGAGAGGAAGGGAAGCAGGTTCCCCGCTGAGCAGAGAGCCCAATGCGGGGCTCGATCCCAGGACCCTGGGATCATGACCTGAGCCGAAGGCAGAGGCTTAACCCACTGAGCCACCCAGGCGCCCCAGCCACCCAGGTGCCCCGACTTTTAAAGATTTTATTTATTTATTTGGGAGAGAGAGAGAATGAAAGAGCACAAGAGCAGGGGGAGGGGCAGAGGGAGAGAGAATCTCAAGCAGACCACCTACTGAGCATGGCGCTTGACCTGGGGCTTGATCTCAAGACTCTGAGATCATAACCTCAGTGAAATCAAGAGTTGGACTCTTACCTCTCTAAACTACCCAGGCGCCCTGAGATTGTTAGTTTTCCAAGATCACAAAGCTAGGAAGTGGCTGAGTAGGAATTTGAACAAAGCTTTAGGCTCTTAGCCATTGCGTTTATCTCCTGTCCACGATCAAAATCAGTCCTGAGGTTGACCCAACGTGCGATGTGAAACTGAAAATCACTACAGGGAAACCAGCAGCATTAGGATTTCACACTCAGAGTTTATGTTCACTGCAGGAGGGGGTCTCTGCTTTTTGTGGCTCAGGAATTCAGAGTTGAATGACACAGAGGAACGTGCTTCTAGTGGAGGGAGAATCTAGTTTTGGCTAGGCGTTGGAAAACTTCTATAAAGGGTTAGACAGTGAATATTTTTTGGCTCTGCAGACCATATGCTCTCTGTGGCTCCAGCTCTGCCCTTGTAGCCTGAAAGCAGCCACAGAGAATACAAAAACAAGTGGGTGTGGCTAAGTACCATAAAACTCACACAAATACTGGTGGAGGACTGGATCAGACCCAAAAGCTATAATTTGCTCCCCCTGGTCTGAAGTGTTCCCATTTTTGTCCTTAAATTATGGTAAGATAAGTCCCCTCAGGAGCTAATCAACTTTCTCTGAGCAGGTGGACAACTGGGTGTTTTATATGGCCGTCCATCTGGCCCTAATCCTGGTCCCTCCTCCTGATGGATACCATGATTCCTAACCTTTGGTCCATGGACACTCCTAAGCAAGTTCCAGAGAGTCCACCAACTGGACTTTGAAGAAGACATTTCATTTTGTGTCTTTCTTGGTATTTGGAAGAATCTGGAGGAAAAATTGATCTGTTTGGAAGTTATCTCAGTAAATGTTTTTTCCTTAAATATTTATTTATTAGAGAAAGCAAGTGAGAGAGAGAGAGAGCGAGCGAGCACAAGCAGGGGGAGGGACAGAGGGAGAGGGAGAAGCAGACTCTCCATTAAGCAGGGAGCCTGACGCCAGCCTTGATCCCAAGGACTCTGGGATCTTGATTTGAGCTGAAGTCAAGTGCTTAACCAACTGAGATACCCAGATGCCCCTCAGCGACTCTTTTATTTTTATTTATTTTTGCTTTTTATTTGTTTCAGTGACTGTTTTAATCTGAACAAGTGTAAGGTAGCATAGGCAATAACTCTACCCAGGTGAAGAAGTATAGTCCTCACTGTCCCCCGGTTAGGCAAGCAGATGGTTTCTTGCTTATAGAAATTAAAGAAAAATCCTTGCAGCATGATTATGAACATTTCTCTTTGCTCACACTGGGCCTAGTTTAGGTTAGAAAACATAAATACAATAGTTTGTGAGTTCTTTGGCATTTCCGTCAAATCTGTGCTCAAATCCTGGCTCTCCTATTGCTTGCTGTGCCAGTTTAATTTGTGTAGATTTCTCGCTCTCACCGAGCCTCAGATTCTCAGTGTAAAATGAGATTATAAAGACTGAGTTAAAATGTGTGAACGACTGGGCACAGTATCCCAGTAAATGGAAGCCCTCATTAGCGATGTCATGAAACAGTGCTGGGTTCTTGTGCTTCTTGTATGTAAGGTTCTCGCCCACGAAAACTGCTGGGGGAACTGTCATCTTGAACATGCATTAGACAGTGGGATCTCTTTTGTGCAAAAGCAGCTCATTTTAGAGACTGGAACTTGACCAGAATTAGGATTTTCTCTAAGATGAAGGCCTATCATAAGGTATTCTATAAAGCGGCTTCTGGCTCTGTCAAGCAGAACTACGCCACATCATTAGAGAGGCTTTGGTGAGGCCATATATCCTAGGAACAGTCAAATGGGTTTAATTTGGAACCGAGGACAAAACTGAAGCAGGGCCTTTGTCAAAACATCTTCACCCAAACTGTTGGTGATTCTACCGATTTTCTGAAAGAGGTCATGTTGAAATTAGCAGTTAGGCCTTTGACAGGCAAGTAAATGAAATCAATGACGTAGGCCAGTATGGGTTTTGTCCATATTGGCTAATTAGGGATTTACTTATCCCTTTGAAGCTCAGGGCAGGTCCCAAAGAGAGGCTCCCTTGGAGGCCCAGCTTAGTACAGTGCAGTGGCTGTGCTGATGTCAAGGTGAAATGATACTAATAGCTCGTATTGCTTTATCAGGTGCCCTTCTCTTTCCGCTGTTTATGTGTTCTGTCTCATTTTGTCCTCATGCCACCCAATTTACAGATGAAGAAATGGAAGACAGAATGGCTAGATAATATAATTCCAACACCAGTTCCAACACATGTGGGGTTTTCCCTATACCACCCAGCAATTCTTGGACACCAGCTGGGTGTCCTACAATTTAACTCAATTCTGGCACTACCTACCTGCAGATAACATTAGATCCTATAGATTAAGGTTTCAGTCCTATGACACTGAAACGTGGTAATGATGCTTATGGTAGACCGGTATAATGGCGATGGAATGAAATCTAAGAGAAGCAAAGGTTAATTTCATAGACCCCACCCCGTGCTTTATTATTCTGATTATTGAAAAAGCCAGAAGGTAGATGTGCCAAACTGAATTTTAATTTTTTATCAAAAAAGTAAAATGGTCAAGTTTCAAAATGAGTTTATTTTTTATTTTTTTCAAAGATTTTATTTATTAGAGAGGGAGTGAGCATGCATATGCGTGAATGAACAAGGGGGAGGGGAGAGGGGCAGAGGGAGAGGAAAAAGGACCTGGAGCAAAAGGTAGATGCTTAACCAACTGAGCCACCCAGGTGCCCCTCAGATGAGTTTGTTTTAAAATGGTTTGTCAGAGGTACCCTTGGGTGGCTCACTTGGTTAAGTGTCAGACTCCAGATTTTGGTTCAGGTCATGATCTCAGTGTCTCCATGCCGAGCCGTGATTAAGATTCTCTCTTTCCCTCTCCCTCTGCCTCTCTCCCCACCAGCTCATGCATGCTCTCCCTTTCTCTCAAAAATAAAATAAAATAAAATGGTTTATCAGAAGCAGACTACAAAGAATATTTGTTATTTTTGGGGTATCCCAGAATCTATTCTCCTTCTTAGCCACACCTGGATTTCCTACTGGGGGATTCCCTCTTTGCCTACCGTGTGCAGTCTTGGTGAGACTTAAGGTTCTCTGCTCTCTTTATCATGGAATACAAAGGAGTCATCCTTGGAGTTTCCTTTGGACAAGCAGTCATCTCGCTAACTTGGGAGAGGAAGCTCCATGACTAATTCAAGGTCAACTATTGGGATTCTCTCTCTATCAGCACTCTGATGTGAGGCAGGACAAAAATGGTGGGAATTAATTCATTTTTTCCCCCAATGGTTCTCAGAGCTTGTGTCAAGCCCCTGTATTTGTTTTTCTAGGGCTTCCATAACAAATACCACGGACGGGGTGATTTAAACAACAGAAATCTATTGTTTTATGATTTTGGAAGTTAGAAGTCCATGGTCAAGATGTTGGTAGGTTTGGTTTCCTCTGTGGTCTCTCTCCTAGGCTTGCAGATAGCCACCTTCTCACTTGGTCCCGAAATGGTCTTTCCTCAGTGCGTGCATCCCTGGTGTCTCTCTGTGTGTCCCAATCTCTTCTTCTTAGGACACTAGTCAAATTGGATTAGGACCCCCTCCCCACAATGTCTTCATTTCAACTTAATCATCTGTTTAAAGGCCCGAATTCAATTGCATTCTGAGGTGGACTTAGGGGGACAAGATTCAGGCCATAGTCTCTCATTTCTTGTCTGTTACATGTCAGCTTCCCCAATGTTCCCTTTAATTCTGTAAGCTTTTCCCACTCTTGCAATATGTTATTCTTATTTAAGTTATCCAAAGTCAGCTTTTGTTAACTTGCCACTAAGGCACACCCACTGCAGTATAGACTGACAGTGCTCATGGGATTATGTAAATCCTGGCGTGGCAGAGCAGTTTGCCACAGAAAGGTTCAGACTTTAAGAATTGTTTTTTTTCTTTTTTTTCTTGTCTAAGGTTTGTTGAATCAAAATCTCTTTTCAGTGGCAGCTGGTGAGAGACAAACCAATGAGACTGGAATGACTGGAATGAGCTAATGAGACATGTGGAACTGGAATTACTAATAAAATTTTATTCTTCAAAATTTGCCCTTATGGCCCTGAATAGCCAAAGCAGTCTTGAAAAAGAAGAGCAAAGTGGGAGGTATCACAATTCCAAACTTCAAGTTATATTACAAAGCTGCAATAATCAAAGAAGTATGGTCTTGGCACAAAAACAGACACATAAGTAATGGTATAAAATGGAAAATTCAGAAATAAATCCACAATTACATGGTCAGTTAAACTTTGACAAAGCAGGAAAGAATATCCAGTGGTAGAAAGACGGTCTCTTCAACAAATGGTGTTGGGAAAACTGGACAGCTACATGCAAAAGAATGAAACTGGACCACTGTCTTATACCACACACAAAAATAAATTCAAAATAGATTAAAACCTAAATGTGAGGCCTGAAACCATAAAAATCCTAGAAGAAAGCACAGGCAGGGAGGTCTCTGATATTGGCCATAGCAACATTTTTCTAGCTGTGTTTCCTCAGGCAAGGGAGATAAAAGCAAAAATAAACTATTGGGACTACATTAAAATAAAACGCTTCTGCACAGCAAAGGAAACAATCAATAAAACTAAAAGGCAACCTATGAAATGAGAGAAGTTATTTGCAAATGACATATCTGATAAAGAGTTGGTATCCAAAATCTAGAAAGAGCCTATACAACTCAACACCCCCAAGACAAACAATCCAGTTTAAAAATGGGCAGGGGACATGAACAGACATTTGTCCGAAGAACACATCCAAATGGCCAACAAGACACATGAAAAAGTGCTCCACATCACTTGGCATCAGGCAAATGCAAATCACAACCATAGTGAGATACCACTTCACACCTGTCAGAATGGCTAGAATAAAAGCTATAAGAAACAACAAGAGTTAGGGAGGGTACAGAGAAAGGGAAACCCTCTTACACTGCTAGTGGGACTGCAACCTGGTACAGCCACTCTGGAAAACAGTAGGGAGTTTTCTCAAATGGTTAAAAATAGAGCTACCCTATGATCTAAGTAAACACATTACTGGATATTTACCCTCAAAATATGAAAACATTAATTCAAATGAATACATGCATCCCTGTGTTTATAGCTATATATACTATATATATAGTATATAAATATAATAATATATAAATATATAATATATATTATATAAATATAAATAAATATTTTTATATTATTATATATAATAAATAATTATTATAAATAAATAATAATAAATATATAATATATATTTATATAATAATATATAAATATAATACTTATTATTTGCCATAAAAAAGACTGAATCTTGCCATTTGCAACAATGTGGATGGAACTAGAGTATATTATGCTAAGTGAAATAAGTCAGAGAAAGACAAATACCATATAATTTCACTCTTATGTGGAATTTAAGAAACAAAACAAATGAACACAAGAAGAGAGAGAGAGAAAGAAAGAAACCAAGAAACAGATCCCCCCCCACCCAGATTTAACTATAGAGAACAAACTGATGGTAACTAGAGGGGAGGTGGTTGGGGAGACGGGTTAAATAGATGATAGGAATGAAGGAGGGCACTTGTTCTGATGAGCACTGGGTGATGGTGGAAGAGTTGAATCACTATATTATACACCTGAAACTAATATAACACTGTATGTTAACTATACTGGAATTAAAAATTTTAAAAATTGCACATATGAATTAATTTTGTCACGTATTGCGTGAGTAATTAAAAAACTGCCCTTTCAGAAATAATCCAATGACATTTTACACAGTGAATAACAGACACAACTCTTTCTCTTAGACAGCAAGGAAGGAGGAAGAGAGTGCAGAGCTTGTGAATCAGAGAATATGCTGTGGATGCTCATTCCATATGACTGCCATCTTGCCAGCAGAGTGAGGCTGGCCCCTGGGAACGACTTGAAGACGATAAGCACCACATATGCTTCATTTCATCTATTCTCACAACCAAACTGTGGGAGGAATTAAGGTCATTCACAGAGGGAGGCGTTGGGGAATGAGAACTCTGCAGTGAGAACTAGGAAGCAGGGACATATCATGAACCATCGGCTAGAAGTGAGCAAGTTTCTGTCATGACTTGGCTGAGGACAAAGAGACCAAAGTTGTGGGTAGCAGTCCATTTTTAAGATATTAGCTAGCAAACCTTGTGGCTTTTCTTCAGGAGAAGGAATGTAGATCAGAGGATTCTTGTTTTGTTTTGTTTCGGTAGGATGGATATGTGTCTTGTTTTTCTTGTGGTTAAGAGTGGGGTTATGGGGTTTGGGGAGGAAGACCACACAGGTAAAGCATTGTTTTTATCTCACTATATCAAGAGCATGGACTATCAGCAAATAATTTATGAATGTTGATGTTGACCTTGTCCGGCAGATGAGGTCATGTTTGTCAGGTCTCTCTATTGTACAGTTACTCTTCCCTCCCTTTCCCTACAGTACTCTTTAGAAGGAAGTCACCACATACAGCCTGTATCTAAGGAGTAGGGAAAAGATTATTCTCAAAGCTGAGGATTAGCAAATAAAGCAGAAGAAAAGTCAAGGGAGAGAGGAAAGGGGTGATAGATGGGATAATGGGTACATACCTAAAATGACTGACCACTGGGGATTTAACTGAGAAGGGAAGCAAGAGGCACCAGTCAGATAGAATTGGCCAATTCAATCTTAATGAGGATAGACAACTAATTCAGCAGGAGTAAATGACTGGACTGGGTATATACCGGCAGACTATTGGAATTAGGGTTATTAAAAATGATGTTGAGATACAAGCAGAAGCCACCTGAAGGTCCATAGAGCTGGAGAAGGGGTGGAGCAGAAACCTTTGGGACCCTCAGCACAAGGTGGGAGGTGTGTTTATATTTTACTACAAGTATAAGGCTATGTATTAACATCGTTATATTTAGAAACAACTTCTGCCACATAAAAACTTATCAGAACATGAAAAAGGCTTTTACTTCCTTGCAAAGCAACTAGATGACAGATCACAGGAATATTCTTTTAAAAATGTACTGCACTTTTATTTCTTCTTTCTGTGTGGATGCCTTTGCCCATTGCTTGACAGAACAATGAAATTAGGCTTATCAGTTTCTTTTTGTTTATAGCTGAGTTTACAGTCCAGGTCATCTTTAATATTGTTTCCATCTGAATTCACAGATGGAAATCCTCCCATGAGTCTTCTCTTCTAAAGTCACATTAAAATCAGCCCATGTTCATATAATAGACTTTGAAAAAAACTAAAGTTAAGACCTCAAATAAATTATGTCTTCTTCTTGGAGATTTTCTTGATTAATAAATATTACCATGACCACATTACCCCATTTGTTTAGAAGCTGATATGTCAACAAAGAAATACATGGGAAGAGATTTGCTTTTCTCCATTGAATCGTACCTGAACAGGGACTCTCTTGACAGCCAAATTTCATTCTGCTTCACAGTTTTCCAGGAGAAAAGCAGCAGCAGCAGTGCAGTGCACATGGTCAGGGTGGTGGCACCCCAATGATTCAGCCCTGTGCAGAGCTTCCTCCATCCATGCACAAAAAGGATGCAACAGCCCATGGCAGGTCCCACCAGCGTGTTTTCGGATCCTGACGGAGCCTCTGATCCCTGCTCCCCCACGTCACTGGCCTCCTGTAACACTGCTGGTACCGTGTGTTCCAGTTTGGACAATATGGCGCAGCAGGTGTCTCCAGGGCTGTGTGGGGACAGGCCCTGAGAGCTCCCTCGCTGCCTCTGGGAGGGAGGCTTGTCACCAAGGGGCACTGGTCTCACTCTCCAGGGATATGCTGCCTAGCAGTGTGCACTTAGGTTGGAGTCCTCATACTGAAGGAAAGTCCACTACAGGCTGACTCCTGAGTGGCAGAGTTTGGAACGCGTCACAGGCAAATTGAGTTGATGTGATTCTCCTCCTGACTCTGGCCCAGTGTTCCCGACAGACACAAAGTTCACATGTTATCCGAGTTGGGCTTTAGCATATTGATATCGTGTCTCTGAAAGACTTTGGCTTGGTGGACATCATCGCTGATGTGGTTCCTCACATCATTGTGTGTCTACACAGATGCTTCCTGCTTGCTGACCGGACTCAGAAGAACGTGGGTGATTTTTGTGTGCATTACTTGCACAGTTTAGCAACAGCCTGATTCTTTGCAAAGATAAAAGCTACAAATAATTATGGAACAGTTTGAGGATGAAGTGAGCTACAGTCAAGAAATCTTAGATAAGAAATAAGTCAGTGTCCATTTGGGAATGTGTGTGTGTACATATGTGTGAATGCATGTATCTATCTAGCTGTTTGTCTGTCTGTCTATCTGAATGTAGACCATTCAGTTATTCATTCATTCAGTCAGTCATTCTCTATTATGTGTCCATTAACATGCCAAATCCTAAGGACGCATTTATGAATAAAACAAAGACCAAGCCATCAGAGAACTGCATTCTACTGAGCGAGGTTGATGTGGTTAAAGAGAACAGCTAAATATTTTTATTTCTAAACATACATACCTCCTTTTAAAAGGCATCTTTCCACTTTCGTTCTGTTCATCTATCTATATGTCTGAACTCTGGCATCACAGTGAAAAGAAAAGAAAGAAGTATTTGAGGCTTCTGGCTTTGGAGAATCAGAAAGTCAATATGAATGACCTCCAACTCCAGGCTTCAAACCTGCAGGCTGATTGGTCCAGCACCCCAAAACTTTAGGGTTCATTGCTAACCAAAGGGAGTCACCACTCTACTGACCTCTGGGCAGAAATAGTTTGACTGAGGACTTTGAATGCCCCCTCACCTCACCCTGTACCATCCATTAATGTCAAAAATACCTTGATAAGCCTTGCATGTACCAGAACAAAAGTCTGTTTAAAATGAACAACTGTGAGGGGCGCCTGGGTGGCTCAGTGGGTTAAAGCCTCTGCCTTCGGCCCAGGTCATGGTCTCAGGGTCCTGGGATCAAGCCCCACGTCGGGCTGTCTGCTCCGCAGGGAGCCTGCTTCCTCTTCTCTCTCTCTGCCTGCCTCTCTGCCTGCTTGTGATCTCTGTCTGTCAAATAAATAAATAAAATCTTAAAAAAAAAAAAAATGAACTGTGAGACGCTTCCCATTCCACAGTCTTCTGTGTTCTACCTTAAAGCATCAAGATTTCCTAAAAACTGCCTGCTGTTGTCCAACAGACCATGCTGATGGGCCCAACGGACACGGCTGTCCACCAGTTCCTGGGGAGATAAGAAATGGGTCTTGAGGTTGAGAGGCTGCTCGCCAATGCTCCGGAGTCAGCAGATCTGGCTCATCACCAATTTTTGGAAGACATTTTAAGGGACACAGTTATCCTCATTCATTTCTGCATTGTCCCTGGCTGCTTTTCCATTATAATGGCCGAGTTGAAAAGTGGCAACAGAAGCCACATGGCCCACAACGTGGTAAGTGTTCGTTATCTGGCCTTTTACAGAAACAGCTTGCTGTTTCCTGCAAGACTAGACAAGGTGCTTGCAACCGCCAGTCTGTTCTCTGCATCTGTGAGCTTGGGGCTTTTTATATTTATTTATTTTTTTAAAAAAGATTTTATTTATTTATTTGACAGACAGAGATTACAAATAGGCAGAGAGGTAGGCAGAGAGAGAGGAGGAAGCAGGCTCCCTGCTCAGCAGAGAGCCCGATGTGGGGCTTGATCCCAGGACCCTGAGATTATGATCTGAGCTGAGGGCAGAGGCTTTAACCTGCTGAGCCATCCAGGAGCCCTGAGCTTGGGGCTTTTTAAAAAAAGATTCCACGTATAAGTGAGATCACATGGTGTCTGCCTTTCTGTGTCTCACTTAGCATAATACTCTCAAGGTCCATTTGTATGGCTGTAAATGGCAAGATTTTTTTTTCTTGTTTATGGCTGAATCATATTCTTGGTGTGTTTTCTCTATCCATTCAATCTTTGATAGATGCTCAGGTTGCTTCCTTGTCTTGGCTATGGTAAATCATGCTGCTGTGAACATGGAGATGCTCTGTCTTTTCAAGTTAGTGTTTTCATTTCCCTCAAATAAATACCCAGAAGTGGAATTCCTGGATCTATGTCAATATTTTTATTTTATTTATATTTTTATTTTTAAAAGATTTTATTTCTTTATTTATTTGGCAGAGAAAGGCACACAGGGAGAGAGGAAACACAAGCAGAGGGAATGGGAGAGGGAGAAGCAGGTTTCCCGCCGAGCAGGGAGCCCGACACGGGGCTCAATCCCAGGACCCCGGGATCATGACTGGAGCCAAAGGCAGACGCTTAACAAATGAGCCATCCAGGTGCCCCTATGTCAATATTTTTAACATTACTATTTTAACTGACAACGACATTGACAGGAAGAAATGTGAATTAAGTTAGCCAAAGTCAGGCTGCTAATAATGAGCAGAGCAAAGATTTGAATCTAGGAACTTTGGGCTTTGGAATCCACAATGGGCTTAACCACTACACTTTGCTGTTGTGGTTTAAATGAGCCCAGGAATCCTCACCCCGCTTCTCTTGCCTCCTTCCAAATACTCTATTCATTAAATCTTAAGAATAGCTTCCTTCCTTTATGTAGGAAATTCACCTAGCACCTGGAAGAGCAGAGGGAAAGGAGAAAGCCAATCTTACAATCATTCCAGAAGAATGACCACATTGCCCTAAGTGGCAGAAGACCAGAATAATTACGAAAAATAATAATGATGATGACGATAGCTAGTGCTGTCAAGTCCTGACTAAGTGCCCCGCATGTTCATCCCCTGAGCCTGCCCCAGAGAGTGGCAGGACCTGGAGCAAGAATAAAGACAGAGGCCACCTACCCCATGTCTGAAGACCTCCAAGTTGTAAATCAAGCTAACAAACTATTAAATACTATGAAAATATTCATCTTCCGATCTTGGAGCACATATCTTCAAAACAACTGGAACATTGTTTACATTTCGAATCCTTAGATTCCTTGGAGTGTGTGTGTTGGGGGCTGTGGCGTTGTAGGGGAAGCCGACCCCAGCAGCCCCACTGCTCTGTGCAGCAGCCCCTGGGGGACACGACCACAGGCCTCGCTTCCTCCACACCCTGGCCAACAGCAGCTCCTTGGGCCCGTCTCGGGTGTGGAGCCATTCCCTGTAGGCAATGCAGCAACCAGCTCCCATCACAGGCCCTGGGAGTGGAGCCAGGATTCTGGGGTGTTGACTACATAGAGTTTGGTCTAGGAAGTGGGGACAGGGACTTTGAGCTGCCACATCTCTCAGCCTGTCTCAGACTCAGCCCATCGGGAAAGGTCTTGTTGGAGGCCTGCCAGAGGATCTCAGACCACAAGCTCAGCACATGCATGAATTTATATATATACTTTAGAATTAGAGTCTGCATCAAAACTCTATGAAATAAGTGCTAGTATCATCCCCTTGCATAGATGAGGGCTTCAGTAACTTGTCTGCCAGTGAGTCTGACGGGGTGATCTGACTTGCAGTTCTGCTCTAGCACACCGCAACCCTCCACCCCCCAGAAAACACCATTCCCTTCCAATTAATGCATCTGCCACAGGCATCTGGATAATGTAAAATTCAGATAACTTTTTTTTCCAAAGCCATTCTACCAAGAGAGTTCACATTAGTGAGAGCCCATATAAAATGACCCTACTTAAGTTTGGAAAATTTCTTGGCAAGAATCACATTTCTTAAAAAACCTGATATAACTCTCTCTGAGATTAAGGTGCTTCTCCACTACGGAAGTTTATTTTCTTTCCAATATCTGCTTTCACACAGACTACAATAGCCAGGGCTGTGCCCGGGTGAGAAGACTTCATTCCATGAATCTGGGCAGGGCAAGTCCTTTTCCCAGGAGCGGTAAATTAAGGGAATGAGAGAGAGACCGGGAGCTCTTCTGGCCTTTGTGAAGATGCACTCAGAGGCCAGCTTGCTCTGACTCTGTGGGAAAATATGTGCTGCTGTCCAGAGACCTTTACCAAAGAGTCAGTGCGAACTACTTGGCAAAATCATAACCTTGAGAACTAAAGGCCCAACTCAAGTTAGCTCAATACAAAGAAGAGGCACTTTAAGATGCCTCATTGAGGCCTGTCGAAGGAGCACTGCTGCAGGTTAGGGGATGGAGGAATGGCTCACACACAGAGACAGACGATCACAGGCTGATAGTCTCTCCAGTTAAGAACGTAATTGTTTTGACAGGCTGCTCACCACACGGAGCTCATAACAATCAGACACTTGCATTTCTGTTACATTTTCTGATGTATGACCGAAGGAAATTTACCAGGAAATGCAAAAACACAATGTTTAGCAAAAATTTAAAACTGTCTTTTAGAACTTTTTAAACTTTGTTGAATCACTACATAGAGGACTTTTGCTAACCACACCTCATAGCTTGTAAATGACAGACAAAATGACATTTCCCTTACAATTCACATCAATTTACAGAGAAGACAACTTTCAAATTTTGAGACAATGATTTTACTGCTTACTATGGATTCATTATTTTTTTTTAAGATTTTATTTATTTATTTAACAGAGATCACAAGTAGGCAGAGAGGCAGGCAGAGAGAGGGGGGAAGCAGGCTCCCCACTGAGTAGAGAGCCCCACGTGGGGCTCGATCCCAGGACCCTGGGATTGTGACCTGTGCTGAAGGCAGAGGCTTTAACTCACTGAGCCACCCAGGTGCCCCTATGGATTCATTTCTTATTTCAATCGTATGCAGCAAAGAGAACCTCTTTTCTATGACCAAGAATTAAACTGTGCCGATTTAACATGTCAAGAAGTTCATAGCAACCTGCCGAGAGTACCTGTGACAGTCATGATAGGGGACAGACACGATCCTACCATGCATTTGTTAACAAAAATTCAAAGCTTTAGGGAAACTTATCTTTTTGCATTTTGAAAAATCCAAAGCAAACTGATCTGGTTCCGGTGGTTGGGCTACGTTATAGAACAGAAGAGTTCTAGGGAGCAGCTCTTCCACAGGTTCAGGTCCCAACCCTTTTCAAAGCAGAGTCCAAAGCAGAAGTCTGAAATTCAACTTCTGGGCAGAAGGGTTCACACGGGCACTTGCTCTCTGGGCCCCAGCCAATGTGCTCCAAGGGTCTATGCCTGCTCAGAGTGAAGCGCAGTGTGAAAGGAAAGGCTTGTGGAGTACCACCCCCAGACACAGAGGGGAAAATTGCTCATCAGAAAGCGTGACTAACATGGTCTGTGGATTTTTATAGTTTTGTTCACAACATGAAGGTTAGCGGGATTGGCAACCCCCAAAATATCCCAGTTTGGCATAAGGATTATTTTGAGCTGAAGGCAATTGAGAAGAAGCAAATGCAAGGAAAGCTCTCTTCCCTCCCCCTATCTGCAGGACGTACATTTATAAAGGTTTTCCCCTCCCCCCTTTACCAGGAGGGATGGAAGTTAATCACCGGAGACAATCCTGATCTAGATCCTCCACACACACCTTAACCAACCAGCCCTTCTCTACCTTCTCTTAGTTTCTCTCTGTATTTGCCTTTCTGCAACTCGTATCCTCCAGGCTCAGTCCTTTTGCTTTGTATTGTCACTTCTGTGCAAGATTATTGTCCTTTGCTAAGATGCTACATGCTTAAGTTCCAACAATCTCTATGAATTACTCATTGCTTTGTGCCCTTTGGGTGGTCATCATGTGCCTATGAATAAACTTATTTTTCTCTTGTGAATCTGCCTTTTGTCAATATACTTTACAAGGCTCCAGCTCATGAACCTAAAATGGAGGAAAAACAAAATTTCCTCTCTTACAAACAGAACTAAGGTTCTTATAATTTAAAAACATTGCTGCGTATCTATTTCTCTTCACTTATTCTTTCTCAGGTATTTCTTTAGAACTGAAGGGGCAAGTCATTTGCTAGGTACCAGTGATTATATGAGTTTATGTCTCAAGGAACTTGAGATTTGTTGGGGGGTGGTAGTGAATAGTGGCCCCCTAAAAGGTAAATTTATGTATCCAGTGAGTGTAACCTTATTTGGAAGAAAGGGTCTTTGCAGATGTACTTAATTGAAGGATCTTGAGAAGAGATCATGCTGGATTATCTAGGTGGGTCCTAAATCCAATGCCGAGAGTCCTTATAAGAGACACACAGAGTAGAAACTTAAAGGGAAATTCCCATGTGGACAGAGGCAGAGGTTCGTGACATGCAATCCCATATCTGGAGCCATCTGAGGCTGGAAGAGTCAAGGAAGTGTTCTCTCCCAGAGACTTTGGAGGGAACATGGCCTTGCCAACACCTTGATTTTGGAATTCTGACCTCCAAAATGAGGGGAGCTTAAGTTCCTCTAGTTTTAGTTCAATTTGTGGCAATTTGTTGTGGTAGCCCTAGGAAATTAATACCGGAAATAAAGACAAGGAAACAAATAAGATACAGTGTAACAAATTTTAATTAATCACATAGTAAATGTGTAGTGGGGAAAGAGTTTTTTCCTCCAGATCTTCAGAGTTTGTATAAAAAATAGTAATACAATTTAGTATAAGGATTCACTGAGGCATGGAAGTTTCTTAACTGAGGGCTACAGGCTTGAGAACTCTGGTACAGCCAAAACTGCAAGGACATACTCATTTCTTGATAATTCTTCTTGCACTGAACCAGTTGGCCTAGTACTGGCCCTAAAACCTTCATATATTTTATGAAGAACTGTATGTACCAAGTTTGCTGATAAAAGAAACAAAAAGAAGGAAAGGTAAGAAGGAAGGAAGGAAGGAAGGAAGGAAAGAGATACTGATTTAATGTAAATAGGTATGTTGCTTTTCATATGCAGAAAAGTATAAAGGAGGACTTTAAGGTTAAATTCCAAGGAAGTGTCATATTTCTATTTCTAAAAAATTATCCATCAAATATTTACCCCATTTACCAAAGACAGCATGTTACAGATGCATGTCTTCATGTGAAGATTTGTATGTTCTCTAATTTTAAAACATTTTAGTGTAAATCGATTTGTACATGATAATTACAACCTGAAGACACTATTCAAGAATGCAGCTTTAGCTCTCTTAATCCTCAATATTTTAACCTCAGGCTTTATCAAAGTTCTTTTTCTGATATGTAACCATCTCAAAGGAAGAAAAAATACTTGGAAGAACTGTCACAATGCTTCTTCTTTTTTCTCTTCTTTTCTCCTCCTCCTCCTCCTTCTCCTGCTCCTCCTTCCTAATCATTAAAATCATGCTTCAAATTATCTACAAACTTCCAGGCTTCTATTGAAGGACCGACATCACACTCCATGACTTAGGACTTTTTAAAAAGCCAGGCAAAGCAACATAAAAATTTCAAAGTAGGTTTCAGATTTACTGAAATTTACTCTACATTTACAAAAATTTCAATAAGACCTAGACCAAAAATATTCCTAACTTACTAGATTCTGGTGCGTTGAGTTCCTACATTTATGTGCACTTGACAAATTATTGGTTGATAAGCTCTTATCTTGGTGTCATGGATGTTAGTCTGAGATGTTAAAGTGAAGTTCTGGAATGCCAAGCAGGTGTTCAAGGCTGCAGCAACTGAGGCTTGGGGGTCTGTGACTTCCGTGCAGGAGAGAATCCTGGTGTGGGACTTCTGTGAGCCAAGACAAATAGAGCCTTGTGGATTTCTTTATCCAACAATCTGATGAATGGCATTTCCATAATGCCATAATTTCCAGAACACTGTGTATAACTGCAGTCCAGAGCTGCTCAGATTCAAAAAATTTTAAACCAAACATAATAAAAAAAAATAAAGTAAATTTAAAAAAAATTCAAACCATCTATCAGTCTCCTAGCTCCCCATCCTAAAGGCTCGGTCTGAAGAACTTCGTTATATTCAATACAGACGGATATAGCTATGTATTTTTTTTTCCCACACTAGCCTTGGCATATTCACAAAGCAACCAGGAGAGCAAGGTCATTCATTTTGCTTTCCAAGAAATTTCTAAGTTCTAATTTACTTTTTAATATAAGATATCTCCTCTCATGTCATTGATTTTCTACCAGCTCTAAAAATTATGTGACATCTCTAGGCATGAGAAGCAATATAGTCTTCTCATGAACAAGAGTTCAGGCTTTTGTATGAGAAAGACAAATTAAGTCTCTAGATCTGTTTTGTCTAATACACTAGCCACCTGTGTCTATTGAGTGCTTGAACTGTGATTCTGAATTGAGACAGGTTGTAAGTACAAAATACAACATTGCATTCTAAAGACATGGTATGAGAAAAAGAATATGAAATATCTCATTAAAGTTTCTTTAAAAATATTGATTCCATATTGAAATGATGATATTTTGGTTACACTAGGTTAAATAAAATATATATTAAAATTAATTTCATTTGTTTCTTTTTTAAAATGTGGTAATTTAAAATTACCCATGTAATTATGACTGTGGCTCACATCTCTATTGTGCAACACTGTTCTAGATCTCAGTTTGCTCATTGAGCAAATGGGGATAACAATAGTAATTATCTACTTTGGTTGTTGAGCTAATGACAACATGTGGAGCATAGGTAATGCTCAATAAATGATAATAATATATAATATAAATACTTGTATTGGTCAGGTTCTTCAAAGAAACAGAGCCAACAGGATAGATAGATAGGTAGATAGGTAGGTAGGTAGGTAGATAGATAGATAGATATAGATATGAATATAGGTATACGAAAAGAGAGAGAGAAAAATTTTTTATAAGGAATTGGCTCCCATGATGCTAGAGGCTGAGAAGTCCCAATGATCTGCCATTTGCAAGCTGGAAACCCATGAACGCTGATGTTGCAGATCTAGTCCAAACCCAAAGGCCTGAGAAATAGGGGAACCTCAGTCCACATGCAGGAGAAGAGTTATGTCTCAGCTCAACAGTCAGGCACAGTGAAAATTCAGCCTTCCTCTAACTTTTAGTGTCATTCAGACCCTCAACTGATTAGATGATACTCACATTGGGGAAGAAAAATCAAGAGTCAGATGCTTAACCAACTGAACCATCCAGGCGCCCCGCTTTGTGCACTGTTGTGCACTGTTGGTACAGCCACTATGTTTTCTTACTGTGGCTCACATATTTATTTTCTTCATGGTGTCATCTCTTTTTCTGCTTCTATTGATTATTTTCTCTTTTGACCACAGACTATATTTTGTGCTTCTTTATGTGTCCCATAATTTTTAGTTTTATGTTAGACATTTTGTGTAGTAGAATAGTAGAGATTACCTCCATTGAACCACAGTCTTGTATCAGGCTGCTCATCAAGGAGCTGAGTCAACTGGACCTGTTGTTCATCTGAGTCTAGGTTTTCTTGTAGCTTTAGTTTGATTCAGTTCATCACAGTTGCAAACGTTTTGAGAGTAGGATCAGGACTTTGTGTGCAAACTCTGGGTGTGAGCTCTCATGAAATTCCAGAATTATCTTTGTGCAAATTATCTTTGTCCAAACAGCCTATTTTCCAAACTTTAGGAGGTCTCTCTGCTCTAGAGCCTGGATCTCAGCTCTCTCCACAGCGTGGGGGTCTGTTTTAGTCTCCAAGCCTGCCCTAGGTGTTCTGCACTTAGGGAGATCTCATTCTGCTGGAAATGCTTGTTGGGGTTCTACTTGGCTTTCTTGTCTCACGCTAGCTCTTGCCATCTTAAAGTCTGAAGTTCCCGTAGGAGGGAAGGAACACCTGTCAGCTCTCCTGCTCCACATAAATATCCCCAGTTGATCTTTCTCAGATGTCTGTTCCTTCTAACAGTCAGGTGAAGACCCATGGTGAAGAACTGGGAAGTGGATATAGATTTATCGGTGGCTTGAGTTCCCTGGAATTATAATTTGTAATGCCAGCCTATAATTATCTATTAAATATTACAATTTTAGCTGATTTCTCTTTACCTTCAGTCTATGGCAGATTCTTTCTTCTCCCTTTACTGTACCACCAGAGACTAGACCAGTCCCAGGGCTTTTCTTGCTTATGAAGAGTTTTTTTACTTTCTGGAGTTTAGTTTCCTTTGCATCTTTAATGCTCTGACTGGTTTGAAAAAACTATGCTTTTGTGGCTTATCTAGTCTGTTTTTTTCCTTCCTTCCTTCCTTCCTCCCTTCCTCCCTTCTTCTTCTTCTTCTTCCTCCTCCTCCTCCTCCTCTTCCTCCTTCTTTTTTTTTTTCTTCATTGTTGTTGTTGTTAGGGCACAACTGATAGTCTCTTGTGACTATCTATTTCCTAATTGGCAGCAGAATTCTATATTTGATTAAAAAATTCTTTTTTCTTTTCCTCTTGCCATTTTTATCAAATAATTCTTCTGTTATGAATACAGAGCCTTGTTTTTGTGCTTCAAGTAGCCAAGACAGGAATGCATGACCAACAGATTCAGAATCAGAGGCCATCAGATATCTACATACATAGTCATGTACACACAGGTGCACTTCATTTCAGAACTATGAAACTGTATCCTGATTTATTCACTAGTGTTTTAGCAGAATGTTTTTTGACAAGCCCACATTGCTTTTCCTGCTTCTCTAGTATAGTAGTTCTCTGAGAATGAGAAACAAAGCTCAAGGCTGTGCCTGGTTTCTGGGCTCTCTATGCTTTTTTGTGGTCTAGACTCCTTAAAATCTGGAATGACTCATCCCATCAGATAGCTTAACTTTGACCCATATCTACCTATTCTCTACATTACTTTGAATCACAAAACAATTGAACTTTAGAGAAAAATGAAATCTTAGAAATCATGTAAACTTGTGGCATCAGAATGAAAAAAAAAGATTTTTTTTTTTGCATTTTTTTAAAATTTTATTTTTTATAAACATATATTTTTATCCCCAGGGGTACAGGTCTGTGAATCGCCAGGTTTACACACTTCACAGCACTCACCATAGCACATACCCTCCCCTATATCCATAACCCCACCCCCCCTCCCAACCCCCCTCCCCCCATCAACCCTCAGTTTGTTTTGTGAGATTAAGAGTCACTTATGGGGGCGCCTGGGTGGCTCAGTGGGTTAAGCCGCTGGTTTCGGCTCAGGTCATGATCTCAGGGTCCTGGGATCGAGTCCCACGTCGGGCTCTCTGCTCAGCAGAGAGCCTGCTTCCTTCTCTCTCTCTGCCTGCCTCTCTTCCTGCTTGTGATCTCTGTCTGTCAAATAAATAAATAAAATTAAAAAAAAAAAGAGTCACTTATGGTTTGTCTCCCTCCCAATCCTATCTTGTTACATTTATTCTTCTCCTACCCCCTTAACCCCCCATGTTGCATCTCCTCTCCCTCATATCAGGGAGATCATATGATAGTTGTCTTTCTCCGATTGACTTATTTCGCTAAGCATGATACCCTCTAGTTCCATCCACGTCGTCGCAAATGGCAAGATTTCATTTCTTTTGATGGCTGCATAGTATTCCATTGTGTATATATACCACATCTTCTTTAGCCATTCGTCTGTAGACGGACATCTAGGTTCTTTCCATAGTTTGGCTATTGTAGACATTGCTGCTAAAAACATTCGGGTGCACGTGCCCCTTCGGATCACTACGTTTGTATCTTTAGGGTAAATACCCAGCAGTGCAATTGCAGGGTCATAGGGTAGTTCTATTTTCAACATTTTGAGGAACCTCCATGCTGTTTTCGAGAGTGGTTGCACCAGCTTGCATTCCCACCAACAGTGTAGGAGGGTTCCCCTTTCTCCGCATCCTCGCCAGCATCTGTCATTTCCTGACTTGTTAATTTTAGCCATTCTGACTGGTGTGAGGTGATATCTCATGGTGGTTTTGATTTGTATTTCCCTGATGCCGAGTGATGTGGAGCACTTTTTCATGTGTCTGTTGGCCATCTGGATGTCTTCTTTGCAGAAATGTCTGTTCATGTCCTCTGCCCATTTCTTGATTGGATTATTTGTTCTTTGGGTGTTGAGTTTGCTAAGTTCTTTATAGATTTTGGACACTAGCCCTTTATCTGATATGTCATTTGCAAATATCTTCTCCCATTCTGTCAGTTGTCTTTTGGTTTTGTTCACTGTTTCCTTTGCTGTGCAAAAGCTTTTGATCTTGATAAAATCCCAAAAGTTCATTTTTGCCCTTGCTTCCCTTGCCCTTGGTGATGTTCCTAGGAAGATGTTGCTGTGGCTGAGGTCGAAGAGGTTGCTGCCTGTGTTCTCCTCAAGGATTTTGATGGATTCCTTTCTCACATTGAGATCCTTCATCCATTTTGAGTCTATTTTCGTGTGTGGTGTAAGGAAATGATCCAATTTCATTTTTCTGCATGTGGCTGTCCAATTTTCCCAACACCATTTATTGAAGAGGCTGTCTTTTTTCCATTGGACATTCTTTCCTGCTTTGTCGAAGATGAGGTGACCATAGAGTTGAGGGTCCATTTCTGGGCTCTCTATTCTGTTCCATTGATCTATGTGTCTGTTTTTGTGCCAGTACCATGCTGTCTTGATGATGACAGCTTTGTAATAGAGCTTGAAGTCCGGAATTGTGATGCCACCGACTTTGGCTTTCTTTTTCAATATTCCTTTGGCTATTCGAGGTCTTTTCTGGTTCCATATAAATTTTAGGATGATTTGTTCCATTTCTTTGAAAAAAATGGATGGTACTTTGATAGGAATTGCATTAAATGTGTAGATTGCTTTAGGTAGCATAGACATTTTCACAATATTTATTCTTCCAATCCAGGAGCATGGAACATTTTTCCATTTCTTTGTGTCTTCCTCAATTTCTTTCATGAGTACTTTATAGTTTTCTGAGTATAGATTCTTAGTCTCTGTGGTTAGGTTTATTCCTAGGTATCTTATAGTTTTGGGTGCAATTGTAAATGGGATGGACTCCTTCATTTCTCTTTCTTCTGTCTTGTTGTTGGTGTAGAGAAATGCAACTGATTTCTGTGCAATGATTTTATATCCTGACACTTGACTGAATTCCTGTACAAGTTCTAGCAGTTCTGGAGTGGAGTCTTTTGGGTTTTCCACATATAGTATCATATCATCTGCAAAGAGTGATAGTTTGACTTCTTCTTTGCCGATTTGGATGCCTTTAGTTTCCTTTTGTTGTCTGATTGCTGAGGCTAGGACTTCTAGTACTATGTTGAATAGCAGTGGTGATAACGGACATCCCTGCTGTGTTCCTGACCTTAGCGGAAAAGCTTTCAGTTTTTCTCCATTGAGAATGATATTTGCGGTGGGTTTTTCATAGATGGCTTTGATAATATTGAGGTATGTGCCGTCTATCCCTACACTTTGAAGAGTTTTGATCAGGAAGGGATGCTGTACTTTGTCAAATGCTTTTTCAGCATCTATGGAGAGTATCCTATGGTTCTTGTTCTTTCTTTTATTAATGTGTTGTATCACATTGATTGATTTGCGGATGTTGAACCAACCTTGCAGCCCTGGAATAAATCCCACTTGGTCGTGGTGAATAATCCTTTTAATGTACTGTTGAATCCTATTGTCTAGTATTTTGGCGAGAATTTTTGCATCTGTGTTCATCAAGGATATTGGTCTGTAGTTGTCTTTTTTGATGGGATCCTTGTCTGGTTTTGGGATCAAGGTGATGCTGGCCTCATAAAATGAGTTTGGAAGTTTTCCTTCTATTTCTATTTTCTGGAACAGTTTCAGGAGAATAGGAATTAGTTCTTCTTTAAATGTTTGGTAGAATTCCCCCGGGAAGCCATCTGGCCCTGGGCTTTTGTTTGTTTGGAGATTTTTGATGACTGTTTCAATCTCCTTACTGGTTATGGGTCTGTTCAGGCTTTCCATTTCTTCCTGGTTCAGTTGTGGTAGTTTATATGTCTCTAGGAATGCATCCATTTCTTCCAGATTGTCACATTTGTTGGCGTAGAGTTGCTCATAGTATGTTCTTATAATTGTCTGTATTTCTTTGGTGTTCGTTGTGATCTCTCCTCTTTCATTCATGATTTTATTTATTTGGGTCCTTTCTCTTTTCTTTTTGATAAGTCTGGCCAGGGGTTTATCAATCTTATTAATTCTTTCAAAGAACCAGCTCCTAGTTTCGTTGATTTGTTCTATTGTTTTTTTTTGGTTTCTATTTCATTGATTTCTGCTCTGATCTTTATGATTTCTCTTCTCCTGCTGGGTTTAGGTTTCTTTCTTGTTCTTTCTCAGCTCCTTTAGGTGTAGGGTTAGGTTGTGTACCTGAGGCCTTTCTTGTTTCTTGAGAAAGGCTTGTACCGCTATATATTTTCCTCTCAGGACTGCCTTTGTTGTGTCCCACAGATTCTGAACCCTTGTGTTTTCATTATCATTTGTTTCCATAAATTTTTTCAATTCTTCTTTAATTTCCTGGTTGACCCATTCATTCTTTAGAAGGATGCTGTTTAGTCTCCATGTATTTGGTTTCTTTCCAACTTTCCTCTTGTGATTGAGTTCTAGCTTCAGAGCATTGTGGTCTGAAAATATGCAGGGAATGATCCCAATCTTTTGATACCAGTTGAGACTTGATTTAGGACCAAGAATGTGATCTATTCTGGAGAATGTTCCATGTGCACTAGAGAAGAATGTGTATTCTGTTGCTTTGGGATGAAATGTTCTGAATATATCTGTGATGTCCATCTGGTCCAGTGTGTCATTTAAGGCCTTGATTTCCTTGTTGATCTTTGGCTTGGATGATCTGTCCATTTCAGTGAGGGGAGTGTTAAAATCCCCTACTATTATTGTATTCTTGTCGATGTGTTTCTTTGATTTTGTTATTAATTGGTTTATATAGTTGGCTGCTCCCACGTTAGGGGCATAGATATTTAAAATTGTTAGATCTTCTTGTTGGACAGTTCCTTTGAGTATGATATAGTGTCCTTCCTCATCTCTTATTATAGTCTTTGGCTTAAAATCTAATTGATCTGATCTAAGGATTGCCACTCCTGCTTTCTTCTGATGTCCATTAGCATGGTAAATTCTTTTCCACCCCCTCACTTTAAACCTGGAGGTGTCTTCGGGTTTAAGATAAGTTTCTTGTAGGCAACATATAGATGGGTTTTGTTTTTTTATCCATTCTGATACCCTGTGTCTTTTGATTGGGGCATTTAGCCCATTAACATTCAGGGTAAGTATTGAGAGATATGAATTTAGTGCCATTGTATTGCCTGTAAGGTGACTGTTATTGTATATTGTCTCTGTTTCTTTCTGATCTACTACTTTGAGGGTCTCTCTTTGCTTAGAGGACCCCTTTCAATATTTTCTGTAGAGCTGGCTTGGTTTTTGCAAATTCTTTCAGTTTTTGTTTGTCCTGGAAGCTTTTAATCTCTCCTATTTTCAATGATAGCCTAGCTGGATGTAGTATTCTTGGCTGCATGTTTTTCTCATTTAGTACTCTGAATATATCATGCCTGCTCTTTCTGGCCTGCCAGGTCTCTGTGGATAAGTCTGCTGCCAATCTAATATTTTTACCATTGTACGTTACAGACTTCTTTTCCCGGGCTGCTTTCAGGATCTTTTCTTTGTCACTAAGACTTGTAAATTTTACTATTAGGTGACGGGGTGTGGACCTATTCTTATTGATTTTGAGGGGGGTTCTCTGAACCTCCTGGATTTTGATGCCTGTTCCCTTTGCCATATTGGGGAAATTCTCTCCAATAATTCTCTCCAACATACCTTCTGCTCCCCTCTCTGTTTCCTCTTCTTCTGGAATCCCAATTATTCTAATGTTGTTTCGTCTTATGGTGTCACTTATCTCTTGAATTCTCCCCTCGTGCTCCAGTAGCTGTTTGTCCCTCTTTTGCTCAGCTTCTTTATTCTCTGTCATTTGGTCTTCTATATCGCTAATTCTTTCTTCTGCCTCATTTATCCTAGCAGTGAGAGCCTCCATTTTTGATTGCACCTCATTAATAGCTTTTTTGATTTCAACTTGGTTAGATTTTAGTTCTTTTATTTCTCCAGAAAGGGCTTTTATATCTCCCAAGAGGGTGGCTTTAATATCTTCCATGCCTTTTTCAAGCCCGGCTAGAACCTTGAGAATCGTCATTCTGAACTCTATATCTACATATTACCAATGTCTGTATTGATTAGGTCCCTAGCCTTTGGTACTGCGTCTTGTTCTTTTTTTTGTTGTGAATTTTTCCGCCTTGTCATTTTGTCCAGATAAGAGTTTATGAAGGAGCAAGTAAAATACTAAAAGGGTGGCAACAACCCCAGGAAAATATGCTTTAGCCAAATCAGAAGAGATCCCAAATCGTGAGGGGGGAGAAAGGGGATAAAAAGGGGTTCAGAAAGAAAAAAAACAACTATTAAAAAAAGAAAGCCGATAAAAAAATATAAAAAGGAAAAAAATATATATATATTAGATAAACTATTTAAAAAATGTTAAAAAAGAAAACGGTAATAGTTAAAAAAAATTTAGCAGAAGAAGAAAAAAAAATTGAAAAGAAAAAAAAATTAAATTAACTGCAAGGCTAAAGAATCATGGGGAGAAAGCCAGGAGTTCCGTGCTTTGCTTTCTCCTCCTCTGGAAATCCGATGCTCTCCTTGGTATTGAAACTGCACTCCTTGGTAGGTGAACTTGGTCCTGGCTGGGTTTCTCATTGATCTTCTGGGGGAGGGGCCTGTTGTAGTGATTCTCAAGCGTCTTTGCCCCAGGCGGAGTTGCACCGCCCTTACCTGGGGCCGGGCTGAGTAATCCGCTCGGGTTTGCTGGGTTTGCTTTTGGGAGCTTTTGTTCCCTGAGCGCTTTCTGTAGAGTTCTGGAAGACGGGAATGAAGATGGCGGCCTCCTGGTCTCCGGCCTGGAGGAGCCGAGAGCCCGGGGCCCCACTCCTCAGTGCGCCCTCAGAGAACAGCGCCCAATTACTCCCGTCACCCTGGCCTCTGGCCGTGCTCCGAGCTGACCGAGCCTGCGACCAGTTCAAGGTAACCCCGAGTTTAGAGCTTACTCCTCGGCTCTGTCTCTGTAGCGGCTTCCCTGTTCTAATACCGGTAAGCTCTGCGACACTAAGACACCCCCGATCCTTCTGTGACCCTGTGGGACCTGAGGCCACACTGACCCCGCCTGGACTTCACCCCAGTTAAGCCTCTGGAGCGATGTCCCTCAGCGGAACAGACTTTTAAAAGTCCTGATTTTGTGCTCCGTTGCTCTGCTGCTCGCCGGGAGCCGGCCCCTCCCCCCGCGGTCTATCTTCCCGTCGCTTTGGATTCACTTCTCCGCCAGTCCTACCTTGCAGAAAGTGGTTGATTTTCTGTTTCTGGAATTGCTGTTCTTCTTCTCTTCAATCTCCCGTTGGATTTATAGGTGTTTGCAATCTTTAGATAAGCTGATTTAGCTGATCTCCCGCTACCTGAAGTAGTCTCAGCCTGCTACTTCTCTGCCATCTTGACTCCTCCGGAAAAAAAAAAAAGATTTTAAAAAGATTGGGAGTACTGTAAAGGGGGTTGTTTAGTAAGAATAGTAATAATTATTAATTAATGTAATTTTCCAAAATATGCATATTAATAAATACAACTACCATCTGCCTTTATTACCATTTCATAAATGAAAGGAAGTTCTAACAGCAATAAAGTAGAACAGACATAACCTCAGAATTTAAAAATTGCATAGACTCAGCTTTATGAAAAATTCACTACACTGTCTTCCTTTAATTTTCATGAGGACACCGATCAGTCATGGACCAAGAGTCCACAGTGTTTCTTCAAACAACATTTGGAAGTCATTGAAGAAGTCTAATTTTACAGATCAGAAAGTGGCAACTTGGCAAATTTCTCTCTCTCTTTTTTTTAATTCTTATTTATTTATTTGGCAGACAGATATCACAAGTAGACAGAGAGAGAAGTGGAAGCAGGATCCCCACTGAGCAGAAAGCCTGATGCGGGGCTTGATCCCAGGATCCTGGTATCATGACCCGAGCTGAAGGCAGAGGCTTTAACCCACTGAGCCACCCAGGGGTCCCTCAATTTGGCAAATTCCAGTGCTGCTCCAACGTTACCAGCTAGTTCAGTGTTCTTTTGATTACATTTGCTAAACTAAGTTTCTGATAACAAAAAATGCCTTTGCTGATGATGTGTCATTGGCAGGAACTAGATTCTGTCCCAGTTAAGCATCTCTCTTTTCCAGACACTCTGAAACATCAGAGAGTCACATGCACAGACAGTGCATCAGAATGGATCCCACATATTGTATATAACATTCTTCACACTGTATCTCAAGAAATAAATATGGAACTTCATTCTGATTAAGATTACTTGGCAATCAGAGAAGACAATTATCATATAAGCTCCCTGATATGAGGAAGTGGAGATGCAACATGTGGGGCTTGGGAGATAGAAAAGGAATAAATGAAACAAGATGGGATCAGGAGGGAGACAAACCATAAGAGACTCTTAGTCTCACAAAACAAACTGAGGGTTGCCGGGGGGTGGGGAGGGGGGGTGTTTGGGTTATGGACATTGGGAAGGTATGTGCTATGGTGAGTGCTGTGAAGTATGTAAACCTGGCAATTCACAGACCTGTACCCTGGAGCGAATAATACATTATATGTTAATTTAAAAAAATATTAAAAAAAGATTCTTACTTGGTTAAAGTTTTTCACTTTATATTGATAGATTTGATCTGAAAGTTTTACTCACAACAGAAAATAACGGAAGGTCATTCTTCAAATTCCTCATGTCTCAAATATCTGTAAGTTTAGGGATTATGCAGTATAAAGAACATCTCTTTTTAAGTCGATAGCCATTTTTAATTTTTCCTCTTTCTCCAATGATTTGTCCAATTTCTCCATCTGTATTCTCACTTATTATAGTAAGTTTTAGCCCACATATTTTTTCTGTCTTTGCTAATTCTGTCTACTTTTCCTCTATTCCAGCCCATTTAAGTTTTCTATTAGCTTGGGATTTATAGTTTTGTACTAAAGTGAATAAATTATCTTATTCTGGCTTGTGAATGAAAGATCAGAATCTATTACTTATTTTGACATCTCTCATTAGCTATTTCAACTTCTTCAACTGAAAGAAATTTTAGCCATTTGAAATATGACTGAAACATGTAAAAGGAGCCATCAAACTATATGTCCCCTTCTGAATAAAAGTAAGAGGGCAAGAAATTTGTAATGGATCAATTTAAGCCATAAACATGTCTTCCTATTCAAAAAGGACACCCATAAACCTGGCACTTGTTATCAGAATAAAAGATTATTCCCATATATTTGGCTGATGAAATTCTGACCGTAAGCTCTACAGTGCTAAAGCAGGTAGCCAATACTAAATAACCATTCCCATTCCCTTTATACAGATTTCAAAGTGCAATTAGGAGGCAGGTGATATTTCAGCGTTTTTGAAGTTAGAATGGAGAGAGTGAGGGCACATACAGAATACCTAGGATTATTGACCCATTTTTAATCTTACTGAATTGTATTTATTAAGCAATTAACTGCTTCTCAAATTGTGCTGAAGCCTAATAAGGAAATGACTACTCCTTTAGTCAACTGAAAATAAGACTTTGAAATGTCTCAAGAAAGCTTTAAGTACTTCGTTCTTAGGGGATCCACGATTTTGAAATCCATTTCTTTTTTTTCTTTTTTAAGATTTTATTTATTTATTTGACAGAGAGAGACATCACAAGTAGGCAGAGAGGCAGGCAAAGAGAGAGGGGGAAGCAGGCTCCCTGCTGAGCAGAGAGCCCGATGCAGGGCTCCATCCCAGGACCCTGAGATCATGACCTAGGCCAAAGGCAGAGGCTTAACCCACTGAGCCACCCAGACCCTCTTGAAATCCATTTCTAATTACATGCATAATCTTGATCACTTTGATTGCTTACTCAAAGTTGTAAATATAATACTTTTTTAATAATTCTTTGGTTTATAATTATTGACTTTCAGATAATGGGCATTGTTATACACCATTTTTCTTTCTTCTTTCTTTCTTTCTTTCTTTCTTTCTTTCTTTCTTTCTTTCAGATTTTATTTATTTGACAGAGAGAGACACAGAAAGGGAACAGAAGCAGGGGGACTGGGAGATGGAGAAGCAGGCTTCCTGCTAAGCAGGGAGCCTGATGTGGTGCTCCATCCCAGGACCCTGGGATCATGAACCAAGCCAAAGGCAGATGCTTAACAACTGAGCCACCCAGGCGCCCCTGTTATACATCCTTTCTAAAATGATATTATTTCAGAGATTATTTAATCAAATGCTCTGATTCCAAAAAATGAGAAAACCTGGCCTAAAGAAACATAGTGTCTTTCTCCTGGACATATAATTGATAATTGGTAGAACACTCTATTCCTTGATTCAGGGTCATTTCCAGTAACCCAGAAAGAAATATGGCTTTGGAATGCCTATATTTGAATAAGACAAGAGAACAGACAAGTCTTAGCGTAGTTTAAATATTCAGAGCTAAGTGACATTATGTAATCTTATATGCCTGAATGCTCTTCATACTTTTTAAGCCATTTTTTCCCTCATAGATAGATTTCTTGATATTGTTCTCATGTTCATGTTTATTTTAATTATTAAAAAATTTCAAAATTTCCTTTAGTTATATATTTTTAAATAAAAATTGTATAAATTTAAAGGCACACAACATGATTTGATTAAGATATATATATATGTGTATATATATATATATATATTTACATATGTGAAATGGTTACTACAGTCATGCATTAATATATCCTATCACATAGTTCTCATTTTTAGCATTTTTAAGCATACCATTCTCTTAGCTTATTTCCCATTTTTACATTAAATATAAAAGAAACAAGCCCTGAATGGCCAAAGCAATTTTTAGAAAGCAAGAAAAGAAAAGCAAAGGTGGAGTTTTCACAATTCCAAACTTCAAGTTATATTATAAAGCTGGAGTGATCAAGGCAGTACTGGCACAAAACCAGACACATAGATCAATGGAACAGAATAGAAAACCCAGAAATAAACCCACAATTTTATGGTCAATTAATCTTTGACAAAGCAGGAAAGAATATCTAATGGGAAAAAAACAGTCTCTTCAACAAACAGTATTGGGAAAACTGGACACCCAACATGCAGAAGAATGAAACTGAATCACTTCCTTACACTATACACAAAAATAAACTCAAAATGGATTAAAGACCTAAATATGAGACTTGAAACCACAAAAATCTGAGAAAAGAGCGTAGGCTCTGACATTGACTATAGCAACTTCCTTCTAGATATGTCTCCTGAGGCAAGGGAAAGAAAAGCAAAAATAAACTATTGAGACTATATCAAAATAAAAACTTCTGCATAGCAAAAGAAATAACCAACGAAACTAAAAGACGACCTGAAGAATGGGAGAAGATATTTGCCAATGACATATCTGATAAAGGGTTAGTATCCTAAGTATATAAAGAACTTACAGAACTCAACACCCAAAAAACAAATAATCCAATTAAAAAATAGGGAACACGAACAGACATTTGTCCAAAGAAGACAACCGGATGGCCAACAGACACATGAAAAGATGCTCAACATCACTGATCATAAGGGAAATGTAAATCAAAATCACAATGGGATCTCACCTCCTACCTGTCAGAATGGTTAAAATAAAAAATACAAAGTGACGATGTGGAGAAAAAGGAACTCTCTTGCACTATTGGTGGGAATTTGAGCAGATGCAGCCACTGTGGAAAACTGTATGGAGGTTCCTCAAAAAGTTAAAAATAGAATTACCCTAGGATCCAGTAATCATGCTACTGGGTGTCTACCCAAAAAATATGAAAACACTAATTCAAAGGGATACATGCACCCCTATATTTATAGCAGTACTATTTTTTGTTTCAAATTTTTATTTAAATTCTTGTTAGTTAACATATAGTGCAATACAGCTGTCAAGAGTAGAATTTAGTGATTCATCGCCTATATATAAAACACCCAGTGCTTGTCATGACGAGCGCCCTCTTTAATACCCGTCGCCCATCTAGCCTATCCTCCACCCACTTCCCTCTGTTAACTCAGTGTGTTCTCTATTGTTAAGAGTCTCTTATCGTTTACTCCTCCCCCTTTTTTTCCTTCCCCTATGTTTATCTGTTTTGGTTCTTAAAGTCCACATATGAGTGAAATCATATGGTATTTGTCTTTCTCTGACTAACTTATTTCATACAGCAGCATTACTTACAATAGCCAATTTATGGAAGCAGTACAAATGTCAACTGATAGACGAATGGATATAGAAGATGTAGTGTGTGTGTATATATACGCAATGGAATGTTATTCAGCCATAACAAAGACTGAAATCTTGCCATTTGCAATAACATGGATGGAGCTAGAGAGTATTATACTAAGCAAAATAAATCAGTAAGGGAAAGACAAAATACGTATGATTTCAGTCCTATGTGAAATTTAAGAAACAAAACAAATGAGCAAAGGAAAAAAAGGAGAGGGAGAGAGAGAGAGAGACAAATGAAGAAACAGACTCTTAACCATAGAGGACAGACTGATGGTTACCAGAGGGGAGTGGGGTGGGGGATGGGTGAGACAGGTGACGGAGTGAGGAGGGCACTTGCTTCAAGGAGCAATGGGTGATATATGGAAGTGTTGACTCACTAAATTGTACATCTGAAACTAATATAACACTGTATATATTAGAATTAAAACTGAAAAACTAAAAAAAAATATTTTCTAAGGTTGGAGGAAAAAAGAAAGAGGGAAAGAAAGAAGACAGAAATAAATTATAACCATGCTGCTTAACATAGTTAATAATCTTATGTAAGTCAAATAATTCTAGAAAACTACTACAATTATGTGTAATGAAACATAGGTATTGAGGTAAATGACGGGCGCTGAAATCCTGAATATACTCCAGTCAATGCTTCACATCTAACGGTCAAGCTTCCAGCTGCAGGTAAGCCGCTCTACACCAGAGTGAACACGCGCCAGCTCGAGCTCACCCATGCCTCTCCGCGGCTGTTGTGAAAGTTGAGGTAATAAACACTTCCGCTCCACAAGGACCTAATTGTGACACACGCAAAGGACCGTCCCTCTGGAACTGTGTTGGTGACAGAAGGCAGGTCTCGTAAAGTGGAAATCACGAGCAATAATTACCTAGGCATGTAAAGGACTCTCTGGGCCACAATAAGCCCACCCTGAAGAAGAGATTGCTGGCTGGAATGAATGGGAAAACCAGGAACAATAAGCCCACTAAAACTTCCTTGTGCTCCAGTCTCTGAAACACACATCAGTGAAGGACAAATTAATTTTTAAAAACTTTCACTTCAGTCAGCATTTAACCATCTCTTTCATTCTCAAGTTCTCATTGCTGGAATGAATAAATTAGACCAATGCATTTGATCAGTGAGCTGAATTCATCAGAGAAAGCCCTTGGGCTGAAACCCCTGGCAAGTCACATGTTCGCCACCCAGAAACCTCTGATAATTGCACATGAGCAGTGACCATTACTCCTTGTTCCGGGCCAGCACTACAGCAACCCTACTTCTTGGCTCTGGTCCCTTTCAAAATCTCTGTCCCCCCAGGCAACTGGTTTCCAGAGAGCAAAGCAGCTTAATAGAATCAAGCTCACTAAGGCATCATGGAGAATTGAATTATTGTCCTCTCTGAAACAGAACACATTTAAACAATATTAGCAATAAAAAAACAAAGTCCATCAGGAGCAGCAAACCTTAGAATAAAAGAAATTAAATGCTAGTGGTAAAATTTGATGCCAGTGAGAGACACTATTTGAGCTGAATATTTTCTTAGCACTTCTCAAATTAAGCTAGTAAGCATTTGTTCCATGAAACTTTTTTTTTTTACATGTATATGCATTTTAATTTTTTTTTTATTTTTTTCAGCATAACAGTATTCATTATTTTTGCACCACACCCAGTGCTCCATGCAATCCGTGCCCTCTACAATACCCACCACCTGGTGCCCCCAACCTCCCACCCCCCACCCCTTCAAAATTCTCAGATCGTCTTTCAGAGTCCATAGTCTCTCATGGTTCACCTCCCCTTCCAATTTCCCTCAACTCCCTTCTCCTCTCCATCTCCCCTTGTCCTCCATGCTATTTGTTATGCTCCACAAATAAGTGAAACCATATGATAATTGACTCTCTCTGCTTGACTTATTTCACTCAGCATAATCTCTTCCAGTCCCGTCCATGTTGCTACAAAACTTGGGGATTCATCCTTTCTTTCTTTTCTTTTTTTTTTTTTTTTTACAGCTTTATAAACATATATTTTTATCCCCAGGGGTACAGGTCTGCGAATCGCCAGGTTTACACACTTCACAACACTCACCATAGCACTTTTAAAAATCAGAAATCATTATAATTATTCAGGGGCACCTAGGTAGCTCAGTTAAGCAACCGACTCTTGGTTTCAGCTCAGGTAATGATCTCAGGATCAGGAGATGGTGCCACACATTGGGTTCTGTGCTCAGAGAGAGTCTGCTTAAGATTTTCTCTATTTCCTCTGCCCCTACGCCCCCATGCTCACTCTCCCTCTCAATAAAAAAAACCTTATGATCATTCATTAAACTGAGAAAGTACCTGTCTGTGATATTGTCTATATAATTATGAAGACTTCTCTGTCATTTATAGTAACAGAAAAAATTTATTACTAATACATTCTAATGGACACTGTGAAAAGTAGTTTGCACTTCCTTATGTGTATATGATAAGATGCACTTAAAGGGAGGTCTATTTAAAATAGACTGTAATATATTGGGAGGTCTTGTTTTTTCTTTTAAAAAATGTTTAATAAGGAAACCATATATAACTTTCCATATTACAATTTCAAAGATTTCCTATAAACATTTTAAATAACCTATTGCTATCAGTAATTATTAAAGAATAAACAAAAATTATGCTGAGTGAAATAAGTCAAGCAGAGAGAGTCAATTATCATATGGTTTCACTTATTTGTGGAGCATAACATAGAGGACAAGGGGAGTTAGAGAGGAGAAGGGAGTTGAGGGAAATTGGAAGGGGAGGTGAACCATGAGAGACTATGGACTCTGAAAAACAATCTGAGGGGTTTGAAGCCTCGGGGGGTGGGAGGTTGGGGGCACCAGGTGGTGGGTATTGGAGAGGGCACGGATTGCATGGAGCACTGGGTGTGGTGCAAAAACAAGGAATACTGTTATGCTGAAAAAAAAATTAAGAAAAAAAGATAATAAGGAGATATTCTGAAATTTTTGTGCCAATAAAAGAGACATGAATGACAAAATCCTCCAAAAACTGACTATGGAAAACATTTACCAAAACGGACTATAGGAAAAAAACAAAAAAAGGTGACTGGTCCAATAACCTTTAAATAAACTGAGTTGAAAATTAAAAAAAAAATCTTCTCACACAAAAAAAAGAATAAACAAAAAGATAAAAAATATAACTAAGACTCCTAATACAACTACAAATACTTTAAGTATACAAAGTAAAAGATCTTAAAGATCTTGGGCTATTTGTCACTTGAATTTTATTTAAAAACTATGCTTTACTGACTATAATGTATAGAATAATAAAGTTTCTGAGAGTGATTCCATATGAACAACTATAATTTGGATAATTTCCTCTAAATAATTAATAGTTCTCTAAGTAATGACATCAATTTTTACTCAAAGGAACTATACCCTTTAGATTTAAAACAAAAAGGAGAGCCAAACAAATAAAAACTACTATAAAAAGCTTTCATCTTAAATGAGTACAATAAAATGTTATATTTCTATGCCCTACTGAAATTGAAAAAAACTAAAGGAAGGGCAAATAATTTTGTTTAAAATCTCCAAGTTATCCTTGTGATTTAGTTTATAGTTTGAGTATACAAAGCAACTTTAACTTCAAGAATTCAAAGTACTTAATTGAAAAAAACTCCCACCTTTGCAAGAAGGCTATAATATGAACAAATATGTTTGACAAATCTGAAAACAATTCTCAAAGAATTCAGTGTCTTGTCCGCCTTCCTCATGAATTCTGCTTCAGGAGCCCATAGGTTGGGAGGAGGCAGGTGTCAGATGACCTGCAGGCACCCAACTCCATGCCTGCCCCCTACCTCTCCCTCTCCCAACCCTGCAGGGGGCAGGACCCCCTCGGAGCTCCCCACTGCTGGGGACAGGGAAATGGGGGTGACAGTCAAGGAGCCCCCAGCTTCCTCCAGAAGACTGACCTGCAAAGTGAAAACTCACTACACTGTGTGTTCCTTGTTCCTCCACTGGGTTCTTCAGGCTCCAAGAGCATCTTTATTTCCTTAATGGCCATAATCCCAATTATAATCACACATTTATCTGTGTGTTTCCATCTTTATATAACGTCTGTCTTCCCCAGGAGACTGGGAGCCAGGAGAGCAGGGAGCTGGTCAGCTGTGTTCACTGATACATGATCTGTGCTTATTTCAGTGCCTGGCACTTAACGGGTGCTCAGAAGTACTTGTAGAATAAATCAGTAAGTGAATAAATGTACCCAGCAAGGGAGAAAGCTGAGTAGAAGAGGGCATTGTGGTAGAGGTGACAATCTGGGTTTAAAAAATGAGTAAATGCTTACAAAGCAGAAAATATTGACAGAGGGGGTCAAGGCTAGGGCCTTTCCAGGCAGAAGGTATACAAAGTACAAGGCAAGTAGATGTCAAATGCCACCCAGTGTACTTAAGAGCTGTTTGATACTTGCAGAGTATAAAGTGCAAGGGAAGAATGACAGGAGATCAGACTAGATGTGCAAGGGTCTGCTCTGATCTGCTGTGGAGTTGGCCTTTACCTAGAGGCAATGAAGGAGCTGCTGGAGGAGCATGCACAGAAAGTGAAGTTTCAGACCAGGAGTCAATGTCCAGACTCAAGTCATAGCCCTGCTGCTAATAGGCAACTGGTCACCTTGAGCAGGTCCCTTGGCCTTTCCATACTGGGCTGCCCCAGCTCTAAAATGAGACAAGTGAGGCTTACTGCTCAGAGCTCAGTGGAGCTGGGTGCAAAGGCTGCTCTGGGTCTGAAAGTGGGTGTGATCTGAATGATGTTGCATGGGACGTGAGGCTCCTGGGGGGCTGGAGGAGAACGTGGGGATTCCACAGCGGGCGCTCTGACAGGTGAAGGCCACCACTCCCTCGCGCCAGTGGGGAGTGCTGATCGGAAGGGGCAGGAAGCCATAGTCTCTCCGTGGTTGAGTTTTGGGGAATCAAAAGTTATACATGGAGTTTTGACTGTGTAGAGGGTAGGCACTCCTAACCCCTGCATTGTATAAGGGTTAACTGTATCTTCTTTCAATATTCCTATAAGACTCTCCAAGGTGACTGAGTCTAAACCCAGAGGGTTACTCAGCGGCCATGCACTGCCCCAGCGGCTAATGCAAGAGCAGCAGATTTTCCAATGCTGTAAATTACTGTGAATGAAGTCCTGTTCTGTGGTGGAGTGTCACCTGGAAGCCCCTGGCTGTCCCTTTGTCTTTTTACTCCTGGCTCAGCTTCCCCAGCACGGGGGCATGGCTGAAGAGATAAAGATACATACAGCTACAGGCGGACAAGGGCACATACACAGACAGACCCGGATGGCCATGGGGGGCCGGGGAATCTCAGGACGGCCTGAGGGAGAAAAAAGTTAAAAGCTGATTCTGTGAAGCTGAATCACTTCTGCCGTATCTCACTGATGATTCCATATTTGGCTGTGTCCCTGATTTAGGATTAAACTGCCACAACACCCTGCTGCAGAGAGGTTTAGGGCAGATCTCCCATGGTGTGAGCCCAGGCCATATATATATGTCAGATGCAGATGCAGTGGTGAACAGATGACCTATTTCATTTTTTTCTGAGAGCAACAGGACAAAGCTGAACTGGGACAGAAAATGGTTGTTTCAGGAACCCAACAGCGTGCCTGCCAGCCTACACTCTATTTGGCTCAAGCTGGTGACTCATTTCATGACTTTCATAAGCTCTAAAATTCACTGATATAATTTAAATGAAGAAACTAAATAGTTGGGAGACAAAAGTAGACTTGCACACTCTGTTCTCCCAGCCGTTTCAAAACTTGCTTTTCCAAGGCCCAACTTCTACCCCTTCAGAGGCATGGGGATAGACAGGTGAAGGCAGATTAAGATCAGAATATTTATAAAATCATAAGACACAATATCTCATTCTTCTGTCGCTTATTATTATTATTATTTTGAAGATTTTATTTTTATTTATTTGTCAGAGAGAGAGAGAGAGAGTGCACAGGCAGGCAGAGTGGCAGGCAGAGGCCGAGGGAGAAGCAGGCTCCCTGCTGAACAAGGAGCCTGATGTGGGACTCGATCCCAGGACACTGGGATCATGACCTGAGCCAAAGGCAGCCGTTTAACTGACTGAGCCACCCAGGTGCTCCTGCTGCTTATTATTGATCGACACCTAGAAGACGGTGCCATTGCTCTGGAATCTGAAATCAGTAAAGGAAGGAAACCAAATATAATCCACCAGGTTTTACTCACTCGGTGAAGATCCATATATTTTAGAGTTGCATCTCCTGAAGGTAGTCGAATTCTCATCATACTTTATCAAACAAATATGGCAAGAAATTTTTGGCTTATTTCATGACATATGAAAGTAACAATAAATCCAGTAAGCTTCTATTTTAGCAGCTAAAAGGAAGAGAAAGATTTACTTGCATAACAGCTTCTGAAGGAAACTCCTATTAATAGTAGATTTGATTCTTGCTATCCATCCTGTATGCATGCAAAGCAAAATATCTTCTATAATCAAAATATGTTGCATCTCTTTGGACAGGACCCAATTTCCTACTCATGAGACATATGGTGATAAAAGTGTGATAGATTATCTTGCTTCTTAAGGGGTGTTTAAAAAGCTACTTTCACAGATAACTCACTTAAAAGAATAGTTCACTTCCTGCATAATTAAATAGACATTCCAACAGCCTACCTCCATCATTTAAAAGGACAACTGTAATTGACTAATAAAATGTAGCAATGGCTAGAAAAAGAAGCCCTGTGTTTGAAATGGCACCAAATACTTATATTTCTGTGAGCTCAGCAGACATTCACTTACACATGCATTAAGATATGGATGGTGCATTCATAAAAGGACTGCTTTCCCCCAGATGGTATGAACTTAATCTTTAAAGTATATCCAAGAAGGAGGAAACTTTATATGATCCACATGAGGCTTGAAGATGTGGTAAAGACAACCCAATGATCACTAACGGGGAGTTTTATTTTCCTAGAAAATTCTATCAGGATGGCAGAAACAAATATCTTTGGCTAAAAGCAAGAGTAAAACATGTTTTCCAGCAGCATTTAGCAGTATATTATTATCAAAAAAAGATCTTGAAGAATAAGGGTCTATGTCTGTCTATATATAGTATCTATACAGAGATGATTAGAGTTCACCAGCCTAAGTTACTAACATCAAAGGAATTGTGAGAGGTTTGAATGATTAGATTTTTCTGGTGATTCCAGGAAGGCTGACTCAAAGATACTCCTCTCATTGGGTTACTTCTTAATGCCAAATACCAGAGTTCTGGTGTTGAAAATTAACCTAAGACAGTTCAGCTTCTTCAAGGTTACTAGGTCTTTTGTAAACACTAGTGGTCCCTGGTGTTTAGAGCCAGATGGGATGTGACACTGACAGCAAATCTTGGATAAAATGCAGCTGAAGTACAAACATTTATTAGCAAACAAGAAGAAAAACAGTTTTCTACCATCTGCTCTTGTAAACTCAGGGAAGTCCTCACTCGGTCTTGCAGATCTCCTATACAACATTGCATATAAGAGCACTCCAAGGTAAAACAGCCTACCTCCTAGTGAGGTTGGGCTCAGAGCCTTTGTGTGGGACACAGGACCAAACAGGGCCTGGTTCTAGTTCCATAAGGCTGCTGGGCTGGCCCGTCTTAGATCTTTCTCATTCAAGGGTGATGATTCCTGTACAATCTTCTTAGCTAACCACCTATCTTTCCCAGCACTTACTTCATCAGTAAAAATTATTTCCTAATAGCCCTTACACTAAAGAACAAACCTTTGGCATGAATTTTGACAATACTGGAAGAGCATGTAAAAGCCCCTCAAGAGAACGGACTCCTGAAGAGAGTGCTTTAAATGTCAATGAACTACTCCTAGAGTGTACAGTAAAGTTCACCTCACCCACAGGCAACACAATGTTGGCACTGATGCAGTTTAAATTGTCACACAGACAACATAATGCCTCATTCTGTGCTTTCATCCTTTCTTATTTGCTTTTGTGCCTCCTTTTTTAAAAAAAAGATTCATTAAAAAAAAAGATTCATTTATTTATTTTAGAAAGAGAGCGAGCATGTGAGTGGGGGATGGTGCTGAGGGGGAGAAGGAGAGAGAATCCTCAAGCAGACTCCCCACTGAGCAAGAAGCCCCATATGTGGCTCAATCTCATGATTCTGAGATCATGACCTGAGCCGAAATCAAGAGTTTTGGTTGCTTGAGCGACTGAGTCACTCAGGTGCCCCACTTCTGTGTTTCTTTTTAATCAATAGTCCATGAGGTGAACATGACTTTCCTTGATCAGAATCAAGGAAATTGATCAAGGAAATTTCCTTCAAAGACCACTTGCTCTTACTGTTGACTAGTTAAAACTCTTTATAAAATAAAATGTTCCAAAAGAATCCTTCTGTAGGTGGTGTTGTTAGAGGATAACTGTGAAGATTTGTCATTCTTGAGGGTAGGGATATGGTAAGCTAGAAAAATTTTAGATAGTGCTCTGAGGGGGTCATTACAAGTCTGTACAATTTATCTACCCACTCTCATATGTCTAAATCCACACCCCTCAAATGACCTGGAATGTATTTGATGACAGAATCCTTATTTTGAGGAAACCCTCTTAGTGTCCTGTGCAGGGCTAGAACACACTTTGAGAACTGCTGGTAATAAATTACCTCAGTCAGAATGAAGTTAAAAAGAATGGTTTCCACATAAGAAGAGGTTTCCACATAAAACCTCTCTCAGGAAACCATCTCAGTATCTGAAAAATCTTTCTGTATCTGAAATATATACTTTTTGCAATATTGTCAGCCCATTTCCTGCTCTTCCATTCTCGGTGGAGATAAGGACAGCAGGTCACCATTTTCATGGTAAGGGATCATTATTCCCTTAGAGAACTTAATACAATGTCCATCTACTTCCTCTACTGCAACAACAGTGAGCCCACTCATTAAAATATCTTAAGGTTTAATCTCCAACAAAGAAGAATCATCTTTGTGGCTCTACTGGGAATGCCATGGTGCTTAGAGACTACTACAGAGTCACAAGGGGGTAAGGTTCTAAAATCAGCGTAGAAGCAAAAATTATGCACGCAATCAAGATTACCCTTGAAAATCCTCTAGAAAGTTTCCCTTTGTGAGAACAGCATACCATATTTCAAGAAGCCAAACCCTCTTTTTCAAAACTGGGTCAGATGGCTGTTTCTTCAATTGAGTACTAGATAAAGTAAGATTAATGTAAGGATGTCACATTCTATGAAAAATGCAAATCTTTAAACACTAGAATTCCATTTGCCACTGCAAGATGCTCATACCATGAAGGCTCACAGGAACTGAGGTTGCCTGGGTGAAGGACAAATTCACTCTTCTCATCTTTTACTCTTTCCTGGGACTACACTTTTTGAAGGCAATAACCAGATATCTATCTATACTGCTTAAGTTCCTAGTCTCTCTTCTCTTTTCTGGTTTTTGTTTCTTTTTAAAATTTTTACTGATCCACTATAATTGATTTGTGTAAATATACCTAGGCAATATCATTTTAGTAAAATTTTAAAAATAAATATATAAATGTATATGTGTACATATACACAGTACATGGTAGCATTTTTTCCCCCTAGGAGGTTGCATCCATCATATTTGGCTCACGACTGCAGGCAGCCTGTTTAGGACTAAACAGGAACACTCTGAAGATTTGAAGGAAAAACTGTTCAACAGTCCCAAAGTCCAGGATAGCAACAGAGGCTCTGGGATAACATATGTAGTATGTGATCAGACAAATCACTTTTAACAAAATGACTAAAAACAGAAGGGAAAATACGTGTCTCCTGGGGCTGGAGATTTCTGTCTGGAGCCAGAAGAGCAGATTTTCTTGTGTGAATGTGGTTCCCTATGATTTTCACCCTAACAGTGAACCACTCTGCAGAGAACTGTAATGGGCCACTGGTGGAAGGGAAGAAGATGATGGAGTGTCTACAAGCCTTCAGATATCAGGGAGCACTTGCAGAAAAGTTAGATGACACTTCCCCAAGCTCTGCAGCTGAGCTCCACCCAGCACAGCGTAAGGGATGGCTGGGTTCTTGGCTTGCAGGCACTCAGGCTGGATTTCTGTTCTACTCACCTCCTACCTGATTCCTCACACTCACCTGAAAAATTCCTCTTCCCAGCTTCTCTTCTGTCTAAATCCCATTTGTTCCCACTTCCAAAGGAGCTGAAGCAGAAGTCATAGTCACATCCCTCCCCGCCAAGGTGGGTAATTAGTGCTAACGGGGCTGAGAGTCCTTTCCTGGAGATGTCACAGTGAAAGCCTGGAAGAAGTCTTTATCCAGGGAGACAGTTGGGTTGTTTCAATCATCATAGTCTCCCCTGTGTAGGGAACCCTGCCCAAATGTCAGGAAGCCTGAGCTACAGGCAGACAAACTCATGGGCTCACTTATTTCTTCTGTCATTTCATTCCACTGACTCTTACTGAGCCCCTGTTGTGAGCAAGGTTCTGTGCCAGGCCGTGAAACAGCTGGGCCAGTACCAACACAGCCATAGTTTGCAGTTGGAAACATCCAAAGACTTTGGGGCAAATTCCATGGTGGTGCATGCAAACATAAGGGGAATGAGTACTGCAGATATTCCTCCTGGACTAAGCTGAAAATGAATTCTCACTGATCTACACTTACCTGCTAAGAAAGCCTGTGAGTCTTGCTGCTGAATTGAAAAGTACCCTAATTTTATTTTTGCTTTGCTTAGCTGTGTGTGTTACTGTATTTTAAATCAAGAGTATTCTACAGGCAAAGGATTTTCAGCTGCTTTCAGTTCCAGTGACAATGTGATTCACTCATTCATTCATTCATTCAACTAACATACACTGAGCATCTACTAAATGTTACCACTATGCCAGCCATAGATGCAAAAGAAAAAAAAGAAACAAACAAAGCAACCAAACTATAAACTAAGTGCCATGCTAGGGAAGGTTATTTTCTGGTGAAGGAGTCAGACATTGTCTAGGTTTACATGTGTATATGACCCTCAAGTCTTCTTACTTCTAACGTGACAGAGGAGTGGACAGAGCTTAAGGGGAGTGCAAGATGAGATGGAAGCATGAAGGAGGAATTTCTTTTCCTCTCATATAGTAAGTAATCTATAAGAGGAGATATGAAACCTCAACATTACCTTTTCTTCATGATCCCCACCTTTCCAACGATAATCTCTTACTTCCATATATAAAACATCTCAGTAAACTGGCTCCCTAATTTTTATCTAAACATGTCTTACGTGTTGCTAATATCATGCCTTTGCTCACTTCCTTTTCCTGTCTGGAATGCTATTTATCTAGTCCTGATTCATTTAAGTTCTACTTTTCTTTTAGGGGCAACCTCATATGGTCCCATAATCAAGAAAACCTTCCACATCAAGCCCGTTCCCAGCCCAGGGCCTGGCACTGGAATCAGTCTAATTTCACTGAATGAGAACATTGATTTCTACCTGAACCAAAGCACATTCTGCTTATGTCACTCATGTGGCATTTTCCTTCACCTCCTTACTTTGTGAATTATTACTTTATTTCCATATCCCACCTTTCCAAGTAGACTCAGGGCAACTTCACTTCAGAGACCACTTCATTTATAGTTCTGTTTCATCTTGCTGACAAAGGGCCTGGAACAATTGATATTTATTGTTTGTCATTAACCATGAAAGGAATGTTATCTGAAATATAATGTGTTAGTAAATTATTTTATTCTTCAAATATTCATGGAATGGCTACTATGGATTTGGCAGTATTTGTTCTAGGCACTGAAGTTACAGTGCTGAACATAACAAATTTCTGCTGTCATGGAGCTTATGTTCTAGTGGAGGTAGGCAAGAATAGACACACAAATGCATAATGTGTCAGGGGCAATCGATGCTATGAAGAAAAATAGAAGAGGCTAAGAAAGATGGTGGGGGAGCTGAGAAGTGCTGTGTTATACAGGTTGGTCTGGAAAGGCATCTATGATAAAGTGGACATTTGAGAGACATCTGTTGGGAGTGAGCAAGTCATCGAATAGCTGGGTCAAGAGTATTTCAGAAGAGTTTTGAACACGATGAGAAAGAGGAAGAGTGGGAGGGATGAGGGGCTCAAGCCTCTGGAAAGATGTGGTTTTGCTCCAAATGAAGTGAAGCCTTTGGAGAGTCTCTGGCAGAAGACTTATATTGTACAAGGTTGGTCTTGTAACCTATACATGTAGAATATTAGTTCACAAAAAGGCAAGGGAGGAAGGAGGGAGAACAGCTGGGGGCATTTGTATGACTTGGACAGTAATGTGGGAAGTGGAGCAAAGCAGTCAGGCCCAGATATATTCTGGACATACTTTAAAGGTAGATTCAATAGATTTTGCTATCGGACAAAATGTGAGATGTAAGAGAAATAGGAGTTAAGATGATGGCAAGATTTGGGGCCTACAGGACTCAAAGAACAGGCTTTTTATTTACTGAGTTTCCCAAAGCATGCTTGATCATGGCAAGAATCAGAATGTTTGTCCTGGACATGCTGAGTTTGAGATGCCCTTTAAATACCCACTTCAAGAAGCCAAGAAGTCATCTGGACATATGAATGTGTAATTCAGGAAGGGAATTCAAGCCAGAGGTGTGGTTTTGTACTTGAAAGTATATAGGTAGTGTTTAAAGCCAGGAGACTGGATGGACTCTCACAAGAGTGACTGTGGATAGAGAAGGAAGAATTCCCAGATGAGACCTGCGCATGCCAACATTTAGAGAAAAGGGAAATGAGGAGGAGCCAGCAAAGGGAATTGGAGGGGGACAGTGGGGTGAGAGGGAACTAAGATAGAATGCATCCAAGCAAAGAGGGAGGGAGAGGTAGTCAACTCTACCCAATTCTGCTTAGATCTAATAAGATGAGGACTTAAAATTGACCACTGGGTCAGAAAACCAGGAGGTTACTAGACACTTTGACAAGAGCTGTCAGGGACTGGAATGGTGCTATTGAAAGCCTGACCAGAGAGGGGTCAACAGAAAACAAAAGAGAGGCATGCAGGCAGAGAGTAGACACATGTACTTGGGAGAGTTTTGTTGCAGAGAGGGCACAGATAGGAGGTAGTGGCTCTAGGGAAATATGAGGGCAAGGGAGGATTTTTAAAGATGGGAGTTTGGTTGCATAATGACTATGAGTGGAAATCACTGAGTTCTGAGAGAGAATAATTCAGTAGAATGAGGAAAAAATGGGGGATTCAGGAGAAAGTGGCAATTGGTAGAATAATACTTTTGAGTAGATGAGAAGGAAGAGGGTCTAGAGGATAAATGGAAGAACACTGTTTACCCACAAGTGGAGTAAAGCCAGTGTACATGGGTACAGTCTAAAAGTAAGTTGGGAGACATGGTAGGGTGTGTGCATGTAACCCAAGTGGACCCAGTGGGTGAGATGATCTGTTTTAGTGTTTTCTGTATTCTCAGTGAAGGAGAAAGCAAAACAGCAGAAAGTAATGTGGAAGGAAGTGTTGGATATTTAAGAAAAGAGAAGAACATGCAAAATAGTTGTCCATAAAATGAGAAACTGAATTGATAAGGAAATGAGAAGGGAGACTTGGTAGTACCAAAAGCCCACTTGAGGTAGCAGGTCATGACTTTAAAGTGAGACTACCCCCAAAATTAAATAAATAAATAAAGTGAGACTATCAAGTAGAATTAGAGTCACAGAATGGGAGTCAGTTTGCATCACATATAGCAAATATAAAAGTATCTGGGATATAAAAATACCTTGGATAAGGCATTAGCAATAGCACTGGATCTTTAAACATGCTCCAGTTAAGGTATGCTTAAATTTTAATCCTGTAGTATCTAACACTATGTCAAATGAATCAGGAAGTTCATTTTCAAACACTACTAAAATAATATAAACAAACTTTTCAGCTTTGGATTATGGTCAAAGTACCAAAGTTGATCATAGATGCTGAGATAGAAAACTGACCTAAGTAGCGGCAAGAGACCATGCTAGATAAATAGGTGGTAGATGGAGGAGGCAGTAAAGTAGTGAGAAAAGGCTAGATTACTTGAGCTGACCAAGCCTGAAAAAGGGGTCTTATGGAGGCCTGGGCTGTGCACAGTGTGCAATGGACATGCCCAGTGCACTGGTGGTGGATGGAGAGACCATAATGATACATGGTCAGCATGTCTTTTATCAATGATTGCAGTGGTCCCAAAGCAGAACATGGCAGCACAGGCAATAAATGGCCAGCATGAAGAAACTTTCATGTAATGAGATTGGGAAGGGGATGGAGAGCATGATGATGGGGGAGACTAGGAAATGAAAAGTGAAATGTGGTTTAGAAGAAAAAAAAATCATTGGCATTGGCACAGAGCCATTCACTGCTCAATGCAATATTCATTCTCAAAGCTCAACTTTATATTCCATTTGGTATATTAAAACAAGATGCTTATTCCCTCAAATTTCATGATTGCTTTCTCTGGAATTGGCAAAAGTATTCCAAAGTGATCTATATGCCACAATAATCACTTGACCTTAAATATGGTTCAGCTTGATGCAAAATGCCTTCCAGTTTACCGTTCAGATTACTGTATGTTTCTACATCAGTGCAGTAGTGTGCTGTATTATATGGTATAGCCATAATCTACTCCCCTTCTTTTTGGAATTAGAGGAGATATAATGAGAAAATAATCATTTCTGAGCAGCGTGGTAGGCTGGCTAAAGGTAGCTCCCTGATTCCTGCCTCCTATTGTTCAAGTCTTTATGCAATCCCCTCCCCCTGAGTGGGTGGGAATGGAACTTGCTTCCAGCCAATGGGCTGGTGCAAAGATGATGTTAAGTCTCCATTTTGCTAGTAGACCCATGCTAGAGACGGGCTCCCTTGCAGGTTTTGAAGTAAGCTGCGTGTTGTGTAAGACAGATGTGTTTGACAATCTCTGTTTTTCTTGCAGGTATCTGTGTGCTCTTTTGGTCAGTAGGTTGGTGAGGTGGGGTAGCTGGGAGATGAATGAGCACAGAGGCTAAGAAAGAGCAAGGCTGAGAACAGCTCCTCATACCTCAGATGAACTAAGCTGCTTCCCAAAGTAAGGAGATGCATTAGTCCCTCACCGCCCCTCCTCACCACTTTCACCAAGTAGTCACTGGTGATCACATCCATTGGTCAGGCTACAGATTTGCTCCCCACGTGCGCCTGAGAATTTGGCTTGTGTTCCAGATCCTAGAGCTGCAGCCTATTATTTGCTGTAGTTATGGGGCATTGGTGTAGGAAATGACTGATGGATACATGGATATATTGAAATAAACGATCACTTCTACTAGGGAAAGAAAGGGCCTTCAAGTGACTTTGCTGAGGGGCATTCCACTTCTTCACATTCATGCACAAAGGACATCTTGTTGTCATTATTAGGCAAGTCAGGTCTCTTGTACACTCAACTTCACCCAAGGTTCTCTGTTTATAAGTATGCAACATGATTGTAAAATAATGATAAAAATAACCCCAAACCTCAAGACATCCTGTGAGAGTATAATGAAAGCCCAGTACCAAATAAAGAACTCATAAATAAAATTCAGCGATTTTTCTTCTTGTTATGCAGGGAAACCACATTAGAAGACACTGGAAATAGAGAACTATAAAAAATAGATCCAATGGCATTCATTCTTTTAAACAACCAAATTAGACTGGCTATTTTCCTGATTTATGTCTCTATTTATTGCAAACCAACATGCTTAGTTCGGCCTGAATCTGCAAGAGTCATAAAGGAAAACCCAAGTGCCTTTTTAGCCTATGGTCCTCCTGGGGTATAAACATTAACTGTTCATAGAAGAAAATAGAATAATCAGCCTTCACTACTTAAATACCCTTTATCTCTACTGTACATACATTCCAATGGAATGATTATCCTAATCACAATGTTGAGAGCAAATGAGTTCATTTAAAAATCATGTAAAGAACATTATTGACAAAGGATTTAGTTCAATACTAAGTTTCCAAATTGATCTCTACATCATATAAGATTAAATCCAGCTCTAGTGCAGGTCGGGTGTGAGTAGAAAGAGATTGGAGAGGCCCAGATCGACACACTCTATAGTATTCGTATTCTCACAAGTAGGAAGGGCCACATTCCTCTGAGTTTCAAATTGAGATTTTTTTTTTTTCTGGCAAATAATAAACTACTACTCAAGCTAAATTTTCTTAGGCTGTGAAAAAATTGAAAACTAGACTCAATCTCTAACATTCATCTTGTAATTAATTCCACAGGATAACAATACTTGAATTTTGAACCTTGACTCTTTTTTGTCAACTTTGGACAAAACTTTGGCAAACCCACAATCTATGTTCTGCATCATTTACCTGTCCTCCAATCTGACCTTGAAGTGGCCTAAAATATTCTGCAAGTTGAAACAGTGTCTGATTTGGTTTACTTCTTAAACATAGAGTTTGTGTTTGTTTTCAGTAGCTATAAAAATGTATAAAAGAAAATGTTCTATATGGACCCCTGAAGGGTGGGGTTTAAGGAAAGGGAAGATAATGCACATGAATTTGTTGTAATTGCTGTTTTATTTCTTTTATATCTTATTCTGTAGTTTTATAATATGTAGTTTAAATCGAAGTGAAGAAGTGAAGTTTTCATGGTAATTCTAGCAGGCTAGAATATTCTACACTATCACACTATCACACTATCACTACACTATCACACTATCACTCCCCTGACTGATATCAGGTAGGATGGCAGAAGAAAGTGTTTGGTAAGCTAGAGAAGAGATAGATAGCAAGATTAAAAAAACACCAAAACTAGGCATTAGGAGGAGGTTGATATTAGTATGAAAGAGTTGCATGTCTTGTAGTCTCTTTATTGATTCAAAGGCTTTCTTTTTTCCCCATCAGTCACCACCGCAGCCTCTGAAAACACACAGAGATGTAGCTCCCTAGTCTTGCCCCCCACCTTCCATGACTTGGTTCCACCAAGAAGAAAACCAGACAAAACCATTTGACTGCCAAGAGTGTGAGAGTCCAAGTGGAAGAAGCACGGCAGGAGAGGGGAGAATAAGTGAGGCTTAAAAAGATGGAGGCTTGATCCTGTATATACACACACACTCACCCACACATGTGTGCACAAATGCATGCACATGCAAGTGTGCAGACACATGCACACACACACACAGGCACTCCCTCATCATCCTGATATCATTTTAAATGTTTCTACCTCTGGCCCACTTTGTTCTAGCCAACTCAGCCTCCTCACTGTGAACCTCCTGTACCGTGAACACTCCAGCACTCCAGTACTTTTCTGCCTCAGGGTCTTGGCGCTTTCTTTTCCTCTGTCTGGAATGTTCTCCAAATAACCACATCGCTCACTTCTTTACTTGCGTCGTGTCATTACTCAAATGCCATCTTATTTTTGAGGGCTTCCCTGACTTCTTCACAGCACTCATCAAGCCCCAGTACACATTATGTAAATATGCATTTAAATAAATGATATTTGCCTAAATAATTGCATGGATTATATATGTTATATGTAACATAAATATACATACATATATAAAAATATTTGTATTTGTTTATTATTTCAACTGCAAGATCAGTAAAGGCAGGCTCTTTCTTTTGTTAACCACTCTAGTTCCCTCAACTGAAATGTAGATAGCCCATTATAAGCACTCAATCCATATTTAGTGAATGAGGGAGGAAGGCGAGTGAGACTAGATAGGACAGACTCCCTGCTAATCAATCAAGTTGACTTAGGTTCAACTGAGAGTCACCTCAAGAAGAAAATAAATCTTTTGTCTCATCTTGAATTCTGTATCTCTGTGTATATACTTGCTCATTCAATAAAAGGTTTTTTACCTTTAGTAATAAACTGTATTTATATACTCTTTTAAATTTTGAGGACATAGCTGGGCCTATGAAATTATTTCAAAGAGACTCTTAACCAATACAGTCCCTGTATCACTGAAAAACCTTCAAGTCAACAAGTTGCAATTACTGTATTGGCATTTTTGCATGCATCTCATCCATTGTTCATTTTTATTACAAAAAAATGCCCATAAACAAGACTTCTATTTTTATAAACATTTGCTTTCACTGTTTATTGTCCCAGAGTCAGAGCTTTTAAAATCATATCCTCAGTAAGTCATCATCACACACACAAAATTAGTGGTCCTTCCCTTGTGAGGTAACTAATTAGTTGGAGGGTCTGACTTCTAAAGCCTTCCTGTACATAAATAGACCAGGAAAAGAGAGGGCACAAAAAAACTTGAGATAGAAGCCAAATCTCTTTTTTCAAACTCTGAAAGAGCAAACAGCAGAGTGTAACTAACCTCCATGAATTGCCAGATGGATTAGTTAATGTTTGCATAGAATTTTTTAAATGAAAGCCGCCACAGAATGGCTAAATCTTTCTATTAGCCCAGCTGGAATGCTTTCTTGATTTTTTCATGCTGTGTTGAAAAGTCTTTGAAATGAATTCCACATACACAAAAAAAATGGCTAATGACCTTCCAAGGAGGAAGTTTTCACTCATTCATCTCATTATCAAAATACTCAAGCGAAAGACAAGTCTTGCCTGTGTGTGGGGTTTACTGCCATGATGAAAGTTCATATTTAACACACTTGACTAAGATGACAACCTGCAGAGATTCAACACTCTCCTTAATAAGTTGGGAGGGAGTCAAGGAAAACCTTTACTGACATATCAATCCAGGGTTCCATTATAGTCACTCCCACCGATCAATTACAATACAGGAGGCATGCCAAACCATGGGTGGGTAAGGCCAAATTCTGATAATTCACCTTCATCCCCAACATTTCAAGTTGCTATTAAGTTTGGTTCTTTTACAGGTCATATATAGTTCAGTTTAAAATAAGGATTTTGGGGGCGCCTGGGTGGCTCAGTGGGTTAAAGCCGCTGCCTTCGGCTCAGGTCGTGGTCCCAGGGTCCTGGGATCAAGCCCCACGTCGGGCTCTCTGCTCACCAGGGAGCCTGCTTCCTCCTCTCTCTCTGCCTGCCTCTCTGCCTACTTGTGATCTCTGTCTGTAAAATGAATAAATAAAATCTTTAAAAAAAATAAAATAAAATAAGGATTTTGACAACTGAAATCCAACTGGTCAGAATGTACAGTAGCTATCAGTCTGCTACACTCTTCCAAACTCCTCCCCCCAATATCCTCTGTTGGCAGTAGAAAATTATCAACACCAGGTTGAAGTTCAAAGAGAGAGACCATTCATATCTCCTACCCTCAAGCCCCAAATGACTGAAAAAAATAAAAGTGAGGATGGACATATTACAGTGGTGTTTTTCCATTCTTTCCTTTACAAATGTTATTTGTAAAATGTTAAATTATACATAGTGCGGCAAATGCTGAAGGTTTGACCACTGCTTTTTGTTTTTTGGGCCTGTGCCTGGCCTGGGTTATACTTGCTTCCTCTGATAGTGAGGATTGCTTTTGTACAGTGTCCTGGCCAATACTCTGTGCCTACCAATTTAATGAAGACTCTAGTGATGATCAAACTCGGCAGGAAGGTGGCATAGCTTTGTCACACATCACACCCTCACTCTGGCTCTTTTTTTTTTTTTTAAAGATTTTATTTATTTGACAGAGAGAAATGGATGTAATGGATGTAATGTAATGTAATGTAATGTAATGTAATGTAATGGATGTAATGGATCTAGAGCAATGACTAGCAATGGCTGCTAAAATACTAGGTCAAAAGCTGATAGAAGTGGATCAGGCTGACAACATCAGAACTCATTTTAGGGCCACACAGCAGAAAACCAGACATTCTCCTGGTGGAAATATAAAAAAAAAAAAAAACAAAAAAAACTATGCCAAAAAAGGAATCAGAGGCTGATCCAATCAAACCTCTAGGTCTAGCTACCAGTTCTAACTACCAGTTTACAACAAATACGGGAAACAAAAGTGCAAGGCAACTGATAACCTGCAAATACAATCAGCAAAACCCAGAATGTGGGAAACTATAGAGCAAATTACCCATTTATATCAATGGACACATTGCAAGGAAAAATGAAAACAAAAGAGAAACGATGGATTTAAAATGCCTTAAAATGGCTTCCCAAGCAAATTAAAGGTGTTGATATTATTTAGATCTTAATTTGAACAGAATAACTATTAAAAACCATTTACAAGATAATTATCACAGCTCATTACACATTGATTGGATATATGATGATATTAATTTTTTAAAGTAATAATTGTATTGAGGTCATAGTTTTTAAAAAGACTTCCTGTCTTTTAGAAATTCATACTAACATGTATACTTTTAAAATTATATGATAAGAACAAAGTGGTGGTTACCAGATGGGAGAGGATGGGCAAAATGGGTGAAAGGGAATGAGAGGTACAGGCTTCCAGTTAGGGAATGAGTGAGTCACGGGAATGAAGGGTATAGCATAGGTAATATACTCAATGGTACTGTAATAGTGTTAACTGGTGACAGATGGTAGCTCCACTTGTGGTGAGCATAGCATAATGTATAGACTTGTCAAATCATTATTTTGTACACCTGAGACTAATGTAACATTGTATACCAACTATACTTCAGTAAAAAAAGAATGATATGATGTCTGGAATTTGCTTCAAAATAGTCCTGTGGGAATAGGTGGCATGGAGGAATTCAGATAAAATAAGGTCGGACATGGGCTGATGACTGTTGAAGCTGGGTGCTGGTTAGATGAGGTTCATTAGGTGTTCTCTCTACTGCTGTACAGATTGGACATTTTTCATAAAAAACAGTTTTTTTAAAAAATTAGGGGAAGTGGGTCACCTGCTGGTTTACTCAGGCAAGCGTCTGACTCTTGGTTCCAGCTCAGGTCATTATCTCATGGGTTGTGGGATAGAGCTCCACACTGAGCTTGCACTCTTTGGGGCGTCTGCTCGAAGATTCTCTCTCTCTCTGCCCTTCCCCACCCCCCGCACTCTCTCTTTCTTTGTAAAATAAATAAATAAATCTTTTTTAAAAATTAGGGGAGGGAGAGGGTGGTGGGGTTATGGACATTGGGGAGGGTATGTGCAATGGTGAGTGCTGTGAAGTGTGTAAACCTGGCGATTCACAGACCTGTACCCCTGGGGCGAATAATACATTATATGTTTATAAAGAATAAATTAATTTAAAAAAATAGAAACAAATAAAAATTAGGGGAAAGGGAAAGCAGAATTTCCTTATTTTATATCTAGCTACAGCTTAAACCATGGACTATTTGCAGCTGTGTACAATATTACTCATTTTGATTGTAAGCTCTCTTTTTGGCCTTGCCACATGTTCTGTCCTCAGTTTCCTTTTTCACTGTAAATTTACATTGTCTTATTGAAAAAAAGTAAATATAAAGAGTAATGCTTTCTAAAAAGTTACAGTGTTGGTGGAGTTATTTAGATAAGTAATTAAACAATATATATGCATTGTGAGTTTTTAAACAGCTCCTTCTGCAACCCAAATTGGTTACTTAAAAAAGGAAGAAAATAAAAATAGAACAAAAGGGACTTCCTTAATACTCTCTGGCCATGATTATTTACCCTAAGTGGTACCCTATTAAACTATATCCATCCTAAATGGAAACTGATAAGCATCTTCTACCTTCTTGTTTATTTGAACTCAAATCAATATTGCTAATAAACTGTTTATAAAATACTTGAAAAGCTGGCATAACATCGCAGTATTTTTTTAAGCAGAAAGGAAGCCATTTGGAATGATTCCAAAGGTAATTATGTTTGGTAGAGAGGTGCTAGTAGAGCCAACTGAAATCATTAACTAAAATATTTATTTTTCACTCATTGATTCGTGTATTACTTTTCAAATAACCATCTTTTTAAATTCTGCTTAAATTTCAGAAGTTTAGTAATCTGTGGAAAATCTGGGCCCTACCAGGTTTCTCTCTCTTCATTTTTTTTTTTTTTTCCCCAAGCAATAGCAAAGCCATCTGGCCCTAGACTTTTGTTTGCTGGGAAATTTTTTGATTACTGATTCAGTTTCTTGGCTGGTTATCAGTCTGTTCAAGTTTTCTTTCTTCCTGTTTTGGTTTTGGTAGTTTATATGTTTCTAGGAATTCATCCATTTCTTCCACCTGGCCCAGTTTGTTAGCATTGAATCAGTAATCAAAAATTTAAAATATTAAAAGAATTATTCACCATGATCAAGTGGTATTTATTCCTGAGCTTTAGGGATGGTTCAATATTTGCAAATCAATCAATATAATACACCATGTTAATAAAAGAAAGGATAAGAATCATATGATCCTCTCAACAGATCCAAAAAAAGCATTAACAAAATACAGCATCCATTTTTGATAAAAACTCTCAACAAGTAGGGATAGATGGAGCATACCTCAACATCATTAAGGCCATATAGGAAAGACTGACAACTAGTATCACCCTAAATGGGCAAAAATTGAGAGCTTTCCCTACAACTAGGAACAAGACAGGGATATTCATTCTCACCACTGTTAATTAACATAGTACTAGAAGTCCTAGCCTTAGCAATCAGACAACTAGAAAAGATAAAAGGCATCCAAGCAAGGAAAAAAATCAAACTTTCACTATTTGCACGTGACATGATACTCTATGTAGAAAACCTGAAAGACACTACCAAAAACTGCTAGAACTGATACATATATTCAGTAAAGTTGTAGGACACAAAAATCAATGTACAGATCTGTTGTATTTATATATGCCAATAATGAAGCAGCAGAAAGAGAAATCAAAGAATTGATCCCATTTACAATTGCACCAAAAACCATAAGATACTGAGGAATAAACCTAACCAAAAAAGTAAAAGTTCTGTATTCTGAAAACTATAGAACACTTATGAAAGAAACTGAAGAGGACACAAAGAAATGGAAAAACATTCCATGCTCATGGATTGGAAAAACAAATATTATTAAAATGCCTATACTACCCCAAACAATCTACACATTTAATGCAACCCTTATCAAAATACCACCAGCAGTTTTCACAGAGCTAGCACAAACAATCCTAAAATTTGTAACCACAAAAGAACCTGAATAGCTAAAGCACTCTTGAAAGAGTAAAGTTGGAGGCATCACAATTCTGGACTTCAGGCAATTATTACAAAACTGTGGTCATCATGATAATATGGTACTGGCACAAAAACAGACACATATATCAATGGAACGGAACAGAAAACCCAGAAGTAGACCTACAATAATATGGTCAACTAATCTTTGGCAAAGCAGCAAAGAAGAGCCAATGGAAAAAAGATAGTCTCTTCAACAAATGGTGTTGGGAAAACTGGAGAACCACATGCAGTAGGATGCAACTTGTTGAGTTTCTTACACCGCACACAAAAATACAATGGATGAAAGACCTAAATGTGAGATAGGAATCCATCAAAATCCTTGAGGAGAATACAGGCAGCAATCTCTTTGACCTTGACCATAGCAACTTCTTATTAGACACATCTCCAGGGGCAAGGGAAACAAAAGCAAAAATGAACTATTGGGACCTCATCAAGATAAAAGATTCTGCACAATGGATGAAATAAGCAAAAAAAACCCCTAAAAGGCAGGTTGTACAGAATGGGAAGAGATGTTTGTAAAAGTTATATCTGAAAAGGGTTAGTATCCAAAACTGTAAGGAACTTATCAAAGTCAACACCCAAAAATCAAATAATCCAGTTAAGAAATGGGCAGAAGACATGAATAGACACTTTCCCAAAGAAGACATCCAGATGGCCAACAGACACATGAAAAGATGCTCAACATCACTCATCATCAGGGAAACACAATTCAAAACCACGGTGAGATATCACCTCACACCCATCAGAATGGCTCAAATTAACAACGCAAGAAACAACTAATGTTGGCAAGGCACAGCTGGTGGGAATGCGAACTGGTGCAGTGACTGTGGAAAACAGTGTGGAGGTTCCTCAAAAAGTTAAAAATAGATCTACCCTATGATTTGGCAACTGTACTACTAGGTATTTACTGAAAGAACACAAAGATACTGATTCGAAGAGATATATGCACCCTGATATTTACAGCAGCATTATCAACAACAGCCAAACTATGGAGAGAGCCCAAATAGCCATCAACTGAGAAATGGGTAAGGAAGATACCATGTTTATGTATACACAGTGGAATATTACTCAACTATCAGAAGGAATGGTATCTTGTCATTTTCAACAGCATGGATAGAGCTAGAGTATATTATGTTAGGGAAAATGAATCAGAAGACAAATACCATATGGTTTCACTCATACGTAGAATTTGAGAAATGAAACAGATGAACACAGGGGGAATAAAAGAGAGATGCAGACCATAAAACAGACTAAGAACGTACTGAGGGCTGCTGGAGGGGAGTTGGGTGGGAGGATGTGTCATACAGGTGATGTGTATTAAGGAGGCCACTTGTGATGAGCACTGGGTATTGTACGTAAGTGATGAATCACTGAATTCTACTCCTGAAACTAATATTACACTATCTGTTAACTAACTGGAATTTAAATAAAAACTTCAAACAAAACAAAAAAAAAGCAAAAGCAAAAACAAAGTGGAATAGTTGCCAATTTCCTACTATAAATTCTACTACTGGGAAAAAATGTCTTGCTAACAAAACAGAATATACAACACTGAAAACCGGAAATTCAATTTAAGCAATTTAGTCATGTATTTTCATTGTCTAGCTTAGCAGGAGTCAGGAGGCTTCTCAACAGAAAAAGATAAGATTGAGGGAGAATTGGCATCAGCTGGCACTTAATGAAATTGTGGGGCTCTGTAAATTGTAACCCTCATCTTTAACAGGACAATTAAAAATAATTCAGAATTCTTTTTTGTGCAAAAAGTTCCTCACAGCCATTTTTCACCAAAGAAATAGTAGAAAGCTGAACTATTTCCTTGTCCTAGAAATATGCCTGTAATAATATATATGAAAATGAATTTTCTGCAAACAGAAACATTAGTAGCACTTGCTTGTTTTATATGAGAATACTATTGTTCAGAGCCAAAGGATTTGCGTGTTTCTTCACATATAAAACTTTTCCCTTCTGGCACGTAGGGGAGGTTTTGTCTGTTCTGTAAGCTGCACTCTTGTTGGGGAAGGGCATGTTAATCAAAGAGAAGTTTGCACCTCCTCTGCCTATTTCCACTGTCCTCTTCCTACTCACCAACATATCATAAATTATGCCATATATACTATCACTTCCTGCTTTAATCCTGCTTTTGGAAGAAAAATCCTATGTACTGACAGCACATCATGGATATGGAAATTTGTCTTCTGACCATCTCAACAACCATCCTATAGCTAAAATGGCAAAATTAAACTCCATCATTTTGGAGATGCTGGAAGGCTCATCTGGCCTCCTTCCTCAGACAGCAGACAAGCTAGAAAAATGTTGAGTGACATGAGTAGAGCCTGTGCTTATGGAGAGGAAACTTATACCCAGTGTAGCTATATAATATGCAGTACAAATTAGAATGTAAGTATCAGTGTTCGAAATGCAGGGGAAAAGTGCAGTTCAAGATACTGAAATGTACAGGTTTTTCCCTTTACAAATATTTCATTACTTTTAAAGTGTAATATGGTAATTGTGATACATAAGTAACAAATTAATGAAAATATTATTTTTGGTGTTAGAATGCTATACAATACAAAAAATTATATTCTGAATGTGATATTTTGATTGATCATGAGTTTTTTTTTCATGGTTTGATTTTCTACAAATTCTTTAATTGGGTCATTATACTTTAACTACTTCATTTTGAATTGGTCTGATTTAAAGTGATGTCAGCCACCTTTGGAAAATTCATGCTTGCAACTAATTTTTGATAATTTTTTAATTTTGAAAGGATCATTTTTCTGATGCATTTATTAAAGGGTGCCTTTTAGCTGTGACAACATTGGGATAATTTTCTGATAAATTATTTCTTTTTTAAGCTTTATTTATTTATTTTAGAGGACAGAGTGAGTGAGAGAAGGGTTAGATTGCGGGGGCAGGGGGCAGGGTGGGAGGGGAAGACACAGACTTCTGCTGAGCAGGAAGCCCAACCCAGGGCTAGATTTCATGACCCTGACATCAAGACCTGAGCAGAAATCAAGAGTCCAAAGCTTAACCGACTGAGCCACTCAAGAGCCCAAGTAAATTATTTCAAAATATAAATTTTAGTATACTTTAAGCTGAGTCTGGCAAAGGAATTTTTCTAAAAAGATTTGACTCTTCATTCAAATCAGTTTTGTATAAGTCTAAATTTAATTTTTAATGTAAATTTATATAATTGCATTTTAATGTTTTTTTTCTGACATTTTCAGGAACCTGTTGAAGAAACTGAAAACGGCTTCATTATTTGTGTCTAATTTAAAATGTCTGTTTATGCATTCCATTGGTTCACCTGAAGCTTCCTCTGTAAATGGGGTTATTTTCTGTAGAATGTGGTGATTTTTAAAATTTAATGTCTTTTTCAAAGTCTATGGTTATTTACTCTTCAGTGTCACAAGAGTGTTCAAAACCAGGAATTCTAAGCTCTGAAAAATTCTAATAACTATCTGATATGCTTCATTGAAATATTCATGTGTAAACTTTTACTTTGTAGCAATGTCCTAAAACTATTATCTTAGCCCTGGTAGTTCCTGACCTAGCCCTCAGTCCAAGAATTAGTATTTGTGCAGAAGCTACAGGGAGACGTTCTGGGATGGATGGACAGGTGAGCTGACCTTGGCTCTGCTCCCACATAGGTTCCTCTTCTTTCTAATGCTGGGGCTGCTGCTACTTTTTTGTTGCTGCCTTAGCCAAACTGGGTGCACATACCACTGGGGCTGCCCCCCCCCCCCGGGGGGCCTGAGGCACCTGCGATTGTGCGGAGGCATGCCCATGCACAGCAGGTGCTCCTCCTCTGCCATGTTAGGTGGTGAGAAATATGCTGGGCCCCATCTAAGTTTTAGAACCATTCTGCAGGACTCCTCACCTGGCACTTCTCGCTCCACCCTGCTTCTGCTCTGGACAGTCCTCATCCAGGCTCCCAAAAGGTCCCCGAGGGATGGATGCAGCTTGGCTGACGGCTATTCCAACTCCTCGTAGTGGAGTGTTTGCTTAACCACCTCTGCGCAATTTCTCTTAGCCTCTTGTCTTTGTGCCCCACACAGGTGGGGCCCTCCCGTGCCCTCTAGCCACTGGGCATCTTATGTTAGAAGAACATGGTTCAGAGGGTTGCTGTTGATCCCAGAGCTGCTCTCGCTTCTTTTCAAAAATCCCTTCTCCACTATAAATCCTGACTCGGTGGCCCTGTCTTGTTCTAGAGTCGTCTCACATGCCTCTAGTCCTGGTGCTGGCTCTAGCCTTTCTTCCATGTAAAGCCCTCGTTGTATACATAGAATAAAGAGAGGCAGCACTGCAATGGGGAACAGGTCGCAGACTGTCGGCTGTCCTTGCAGCGATCTCTGCATCACAGTGTCTTCCTCAGCTTCCTTTTCCATCCGGCTCTTCCGTTGACCCCTACATGTGGTCTCCCCACAAAATCTTTCCCAAGTCTGGTCTCCATGGAGTTTTCCTTTCCTGCTGCTCACTCTCCCTTCACCTTCACATTATCCCCACAGCACCTGTGTTTTCAGGAATGATCCTCCCTTTTTCTAGACTGAGGGTGGAGATCATGCTGTATTTCTCTTTCTATCCCCACTCCATCTGAACCAAGCTGATATCTCAAGCCTATGCTATTGACTTGTTCATGACAACTAATGGGGTTGCCCATTGTGATGGGAAAGCACAGGACGCCATCAGGCTGTGCCGGGAAGTGACCTGGTCTAGTCCGAGAGGACACCGCTCTGTTTGGTACAACGTCTAACGCAGTAGGGAATCTTAAATAACTGAGGAAGGGTTAAGACTTACACTGCAGGAAAATTTCATACACTTTATTTACTAAATAGATATATGTGAAATGTACAGAGAAAACAAGTAATGAATGAAAGTTATAGAAGCAAATAATTTTGTTAAAAGTGACATTAGAAGTCATTCACAGTGGTGCATCTATAACCTTCCAGGAATTCTTTTGGTATTCTGGAAGGTAGTTGTTGTAGACAATTGAATGGGACATATTGAAGGCCACGAACCCCATATCAATGACCCTTGACCTAAAAGTACTTATCCACAATGCAGCTTAAGGTTAGAACTACAAGGGAATGTTAGAAACAGACCTCAGCTTACCAAGTGTGGAAGTCCTCTGAAATACTTGGTTTTGATCAATAAATTCCAAACACAAGATACTTTCCATGTGAAAAAATTTAAATGTCAAACAAAATCCAGAATATACTCTCTTGAGCCCTAGATGAGTATGTTTTCCAGGAGACACAAAATGGGAGAAATTGTCTTTAAAACTAGACAGATCCAAGATGTTTGGATATTTGGATTAGTAGTAAGAGCACTGGATATCTGTAGTGAAAATCAGTAGTGGAAATTAGTATTGGAAATGAGTAGTAACATCCCAACAAAGTTTTATCTTGATTTTCCCCTTTGATTGAGCAAAGATTCTTTCTGTTGTAAACAGAAACATGGGAATAAGACAAGTGGCTGTTTCTGCCAAAAGCATATTCTTGCAGTCCTAGTTTTCAGTCCTAGTTCTGTTACTGAGAGAGAAATTAATTAGAAAGCATACAGAGCAAGGTCTGATCTTAGGGTCCTGGGATTGAGTTCTGCACTGGGCTCCTTACTCGGTGGGGAGCCTGCTTCTCCATCTGCTTGTCTTCTCTCTCTCTGACAAATAAATAAAATCTTAAAAAAAAAAAAGGAAGAAAAGAAAGCATAGAGAACAACTGCTGAAACACAGGAGGAAAAGATTTTAAAATTAGCATTTGCTTCTTTTTTTCACTACATAAAGGAATAAAAATTTCTATATCATCCATAACAAACAGAAATGACATCTATGAAGGGAAAAAGTAAGTTTCAATACTTGTGGACAAGTTTCAGATATTGGTATACTACTTTAGGAGTATGGATTTTGCAGTTAGACTGTGTAGCTTCAAAGGATGACCGTACCCCGTGCGACCCTGTGCATTCGAAGCTGGAATTCTTGGAGTCATGATTTTGTCTTCCGTAAAATGGGGACAATAAAACTGACCTGATAGGACTGTGAATAGATTAAATGAAGTAATCCATGCAAGGGGTTTTGTACTCTATCTGGCACATGAAGCAAGAATTGAGCAAGAGAATGTAAAGGAAAAAAAGAAGAAGTATCTTCTCATCAGAGGCACACAAGAAAGAACAGGACAATATGCCCCCACATATAAGTAAAATAAAGTACATTAGGACAAAAAGTTTTGAAGGAAAAACTTACAAATTTTCAAAAGAAAAAAACAACTAGAAAAGGAAGAGAAATTTTCCACATGCCTGGGCCTGTTGATCTTTTCTCTGTGTTTTTTAGAGAAATTAACAGGCTGGGTGGTAACAGAACCAATCAAAGGTAGTGACACTTTTGTAGCAGTTTGTCTGCTTTCCAAAATGTGTTTAAGATTTAAAAACGTTTTTACATCTCCCTTTTAAATAGAAAGTTGAAATGTTACTATTAGCCATTTTTAGTAACTGAATTTTAATTCTCTACTGGGCACCTATCTATAAGATAGGTTTCTTATAGTTGCTATGATAGTCTAATGATATGATGTACATAAGTATAAAAAAATTTCAAGAATAAAGTACTTCACCAGCAGTATGTATATGAAGCAATGACGTGAAGAAAGATAGGCCACAGCATAAGGGCAAGTTCCCCGAAATGAAGATTAAGGGGCTAAAAGCAGGGTCAATAGGTCAATACTAGGCGACCATGAGCCATTGGGAGGTACATTGGGCACATATGCAGCCAATGGGAAGGACCTTTCCTGGTACAATGTTCAATGATATTTTTTCCCCTTCTTCAGAGAAGCAAATAGAGTTTAGAGTCAATTTCCATTCTTCTCATTTGTTTCCTTCATCTCCACCGAACAATGCTCTTTTATCAAGCAGCTGCCAGGCTGCTTCCTGGCTTCCAGTCCGAGCTGCTCCAGAGGCCCCTGGTGCCGCCTGGCCAGGGTCTGCAGAACACCCCGGAGGCCTGAGACCTGCTCAGACACAGTGGTGTTCTTGTGCGTCACCCGGCCATTCCCCTCCCCACAGCGTGCCGATTAGCCTAAGGGCTGCTGTCCCTCAGCAGGAGCCACACTCCTATTCCAGGGACACCCGAGAAAGGACCTGCTGCGGATGCCCCTCGAGCGCGCCCTGCCCCTAGACTTCGGCCCCGCTTGGCAACACCTGCCAGAACCCTTAGATTATTTTCCGATTAAGAAATAGTAAATGAGGGCGCCTGGGTGGCTCAGTGGGTTAAGCCGCTGCCTTCGGCTCAGGTCATGATCTCAGGGTCCTGGGATCGAGTCCCGCATCGGACTCTCTGCTCAGCAGGGAGCCTGCTTCCCTCTCTCTCTCTCTCTCTCTCTCTCTCTCTGCCTGCCTCTCCGTCTACTTGTGATCTCTCTCTCTGTCAAATAAATAAATAAAATCTTAAAAAAAAAAGAAATAGTAAATGATAACTGACTCTCTCTACTTGACTTATTTCACTCAGCATAATCTCCAGAGTCAGTTATCACATGGTTTCACTTACTTATGGAGTATAAGGAATAACATAGAGGACATTGGGAGATGGAGAGGAGAAGGGAGTTGGGGGGAATCAGAGGGGGAGACGAACCATGGGAGACTGTGGACTCTAAGAAACAAACTGAGGGTTTTGGAGGGGGAAGGGGGTGGGAGGTTGGGTGAGCCTGATGGTGGGTATTATGGAGGGCACGCATTGCATGGAGCACTGGGTGTGATGCGTAAACAATGAATTTTGGAACACACAAAAAAAGAAAATTAAATTAGTAAGAAAAAAAAAAGAAATTAGAAAATCTTTAGTTAACTATTCAAACACAGCCCCGAACATCTAAATTCAAGTTGGGGGCAGTGAGCTGGGATGGCAGCAAAGTTCCGTCCTTAGGTTGATAAGTTAGTCCTTCACTTAGTAGCTGGAGGATGCTGAATGGGGTAGTTAACATGGGTCTCAACCCTCTCTAACCTGGAGAAAATAAGGGCACCCATTATGTGGCACTATTCTAAGAATTAAATGTGAGAATACCTGTCAGAGGTCTATCAGAGGCCCGGGATGTGGTGAGCACTCAATAAATAATGTTGTTGCTACTGTTGCTTTAAAAAAAAAGAAAAGAAATAGTAAATGTAAGTATTTTATCCATTAAGGAAGGTACTAGTTTTATGCCATGATGTAGAAGGGAGATGATAAAGGATTTATTGAGGAACAAGTTTCTGTGAGTCGCAAATGCTGTATTACACCATGTTCTTTTCTCTCAACCTTACTGAAACTGCTCTGCATAATTGTTCATGTTCCAATACCAAAAATTTATGCATTGCCCTAGACTCTTAGTGTCATTGTTTAACTCAAGCTGTAAACTGCGGATGGCACTATATTTCTAACATTGCTGTAAATGAAGTGAGGCTGATCAAAGAGCTGGGTCAACGTGGGAGGTATCCAGACACTTGGGACCGGAGGCAGGACTTCCCGGAGTTGCTGGAATGGTGCATGGGCTCTGGCGAAACGCTCTCAGAGCCTCTTTACACAGCAGCCCTGTTTCAGCCGGCGCAGGTCTGGAAGACGCTCCATGGGAGGTCACTCCTCTCTAACAGGTCATGGACTGCCCCTCAGACAAACCTATGTAAAAGAGAAACCCCCACCCACCCACCCATTAACCAGCCCACTTGTTTCAGACCCTTCATCTTATAACGGATGGAACCAATGCTATTGTGTGGGGTGACAGCCGCTTTTATGGGAAGAATCTGGTTACAGCATTCAGGTATTCAGATAGGTTAACACCTCAAGAAGAAGCCTGACTCCCAACATGTGCTCAGCTAGAATGAGGATTTTTCTTCTTACAACCTTATTTCTTCTTGTGAGCTAATGGATCCTGTCCAAACCCCGAAACCTCAATAGAGACCAGAACGAAAAGTCATGCTGGCAGATACTGAGCAGGATAGCGTATCTTCTGGATTCACACAGTCAGGGAGTACCGAGAACCTCTGGAAATGTTCCTCACCCTTGACTAGCTTGATGAAGGGTGCCATCCAGGTAGCATTCTTTTTCTCTTTCCACCCTACCTCCCTTTGGCCACTTCTCTGCTTTTTAAAGAAAGAACACTTCTCATGTATCCTGAATTTAACAATGACCTCCTACCTGAGAGGGTAAAATCTTCCCAGAATGACAGACAAAAACACAATTCAGAATATTGGCACTGTCTAGTTAAAGTGAAATAACTGGAACCAGATTCATCTTCCACCTGAAACAATCTCCCAGAAGAATAAATACACTCTTTTCAAGATGCTGGACCTCAGACCATGGAAGGTATTGATCTCTGAGAGGTGGAAAACAGACCAGGCTAGCTCTGTAAGTACTCCAGCTAACTGCTAGAGAGTTTTTAGGCAGTGGAGCAAGGAGTGGAAACTGAGACACACCCCCTGAGTTGAGGAGATGCAGCTGATAGTCCAGGGAGACCAAGAGTTCACATAGCAGAGTGCTGGAGAAGAGGAAGCTGTGCAGAGAGAAAACCTTTGAAATCCACAGACAGCTCCCTGGAGTAGCCAGCAGGCCTGTGGGGAAACTTCCTGAGGTTTGGGAAAGAATCATCAGAAGAAGTAGAGGGGGATTGCCTGGGTGGCTCAGTGGGTTGAGCCTCTGCCTTCAGCTCAGGTCATGGTCTCAGGGTCCTGGGATCGAGCCCCATGTCAGGCTCACTGCTCACCAGGGAGCCTGCTTCCCCCTCTCTCTTTGCCTGCTGCTCTGCCTACTTGTGATCTCTCTTACTCTGTCAAATAAATAAATAAAATCTTTAAAAAAAAAAACAGAAGAAGAAGAAGTAGAAGGAACAGTGACTGGTCCTCATGCAGGCCTGGGAACCGTGTCTGTTCCCATCAGCCAGACTGGAAAAACTCATAATTCATGGGGCCTTGAGTAAAGTACTCAGAAAAATCTTTTCTTGATAGAGAGGAAGAATTAGCGTAGACAATATTCCAGATTTGTCTAACAAATCATAAATGTAAGGCCCAAAAGGAGAAAACTAGTTCAAGTAACTTAGCTATATAGCAGAACAAAGCTTAAGAAAAGCAACAGAAATACAAAAATTTCCATCAACCAACAAGGTGACATTCATATCCAATCAAGATTACCAGATATACAAAGAGGCAAGAAAACAGCTCATCCGTCAATGACTAATTGACGATGAGACTAATCCGTCAATGGAAACCAACCCAGAACTGACCCAGGTATTGGAATTAACAGAAGAGGATATTAAAACACTTGTATCTATCAAAAGTTGTATAAGCATTTTCCTAGCAACTTGATTCATAATAGCTAAGACTGGAAACAGTCCAGATGTCTATCAACAGGAATACAGACAAATTAGCAATACAAAAGAATGATTCTCTAAGAGATGAAACAATTTTAATGAATCTCAAAAACATTTTGCTGAGTGAAAAAAGTCAAACATAAAAAACTACTCATCCTATGATGATTCCACTTATTTGAACTTCCCTAATAGGTAAAATTAATCTATGATGATGGGACTTAGATCAGGGATTGCTTCTGGGATGGAGGGAGGGTCCACTGACAAAGAAGACAAGGAACTTTTAGGGTTAAAGTATTTTCTATATTGATAGTAATGTGAGTTATAGAAGGGTATGCATGGTAAAAATAGATCAAACTGTACAAATTGTGCATTTCATGCGATAAAAATTCTTGTTAAAATTTTAAGAGTCCAATAGAAAAATAGGCACTGCATGTTTAACAGCAAGTCAAATGATTAAAAAATTTTTTTTTTAAATATTTTTACTATCATTAGAAGTCAGGAAAAAATAAATTAAAACCACAGTGAGACATCATTTTGCATTCACCAAACTGGTGATATTTTAAATTATGACAGTAGTTGACACCATTTGTTCATATCTCTGCTGATACAATATATATTGGTACAAGTTGGTTGGCCAAGTAATGTTGAAGAAATACATTCCTTGTGCCCTGAATGCCACTCCTAGGAATATTTCTGAAAAAAGTCTGAAGCATCAGATATTTTAAATCTTGCCACTGACAGCATTGTCTGTGATAGCAAAGGCTCAGGAAACCAAAGAGTTTAGTTCTAGGATTATAGATAAATAGTGATATCACCATACATTGGTTGTATACATTCATATAGAAATGGAATTTAATGAATTTCAGCTAGACGAATCACATAGATACACTGTATGGGGATAATGTTGATGAGAAAAGCAAGTCTCCAAAGAAAACTTACAGTATGGTTCCCTTTATAAGTATTTAAAAGCATGCAAAAATAAACTACGGTTGACCCTTGAACAACGTAAGGATTAGGGGCTTGGCCTTCTGCGCAGTTGAAAAAGTTTGTAAAAGTTTTGACTCCTCTAATTAATAGCCTATTGTTTCTGGAAACCTTAGCAATAACATAAGCAGGTGATTAGCATGTATTTTATATGTTACGTGTACTACACACTGTTTTTTTTTTTTTTTTAAAGATTTTGTTTATTTATTTCACAGACAGAGATCACAAGTCAGACAGAGATCACAAGGAGGCAGAGAGGCAGGCAGAGAGAGAGGGGGAAGCAGGCCCCTCGCTGAGCAGAGAGCCCGATGTGGGGCTTGATCCCAGGACCCTGGGATCATGACTTGAGCCGAAGGCAGAGGCTTTAACCTGCTGAGCCACCCAGGCGCCCCTACACTGTGTTTTTATAATAAAGTAAGCTAGAGAAAAGAAAATGTTATTAAGAAAATCACAAGGAAGGTAAAATACATTTATCATACTCTACTGTATTTGTTCAAAAATTCCTCATATGAGTGGATTCAAATATATGTTGTTCAAGTGTCAACTGTGTGTGTTGTTTAGAAGTACAGACACATGGTAAAACCATAAAGACAAGAAAGAGAATAATTAACTTAATTCTAAACAATGGAGTTTGAGAAGGGGAATAAGCATGGGTAGGGGCAGATAGTACAAAAATGTTCATCATATTGTTGTTCTACTAAGTTCTACTAAATATATATACATATATATTTATTTATGTTCTATTAAAATTCTTTCTTGTCCATTTAATATCTTACACAAAATTTAAAATACAGTTTACAAGAAGAATATAGAAGGGTAAACCAAAGAATGTGAGAGAAAATTAAAGATGTCATTTTTTCATTATCAAATGACAACCTAAAAATCTTTATAAAACTCAATTGTAAATCTGCCAAGTTCTTAATGTGAACATTTCTCATTTAGAATTATAAGATCACCATGTAATAAAGGCAGAAAGAAGAGACTGAGTAAATAACGTTATTTATAAAACAATGCATCCAGATAAATGTCAAGATACTATAAAAAGTATTATTTGCTCCCAACTCATAATTAATTAAATGCCCTGTGGAGGCAAGATGCTCTGGCATAAAGGTTTTTGTCATTTCTATAAAGATATTCACTTGCTCTGCTGTTTCACAAGATCCGATTATGTGCACGTAGAATTAATCTCCTTTGTATGTTTCAGAGTCATCAGAAGAAGTGGCAGTGGTGGAAACAATATAAAAGATCCTGGTCTTTTCTTAAGGTTTTTAAGTGCATTTTTAAGTTTTTAAGTTTACTGCAAAATTGAGTCAAAGGTACAGAGATTTCCCACAAAACCTCTACCATATGTGCACAGCCTCCCCCATTATCAACACCCTCCACCAAAAAGGTCCATTTGTTGCAACTGATGAACCTACATTGACACATACTTATCACTCAACATTCATACTTTAAAAGGTCTCATTAAAGAAACGTAATAGTCAATTTTTTTCCTTTCCCCAGAAATATGAATGCATCCTTAGTGCATGCACCTGTATAAACATGCAAGTGATGTCTGGAGGGAGTGCATCTGAATCAGAACAACAGGATGACTAGAGAGGGACATGGATTCCATTCTGACTTCTTTAATTTTTTGCAAGACCAAAGAAATCTTCATATATAGACCTATCTAGACCTAGGATTCCATGGCATGATTGAGTTACCAACTATTAGCCCAAAAGGAAGAGAAAAACCATACATCCAGAAAACACAGTGCAGTCTCAGCCCCATAAACCTGGGAGAGCTGCTGCTTGCACTCTGGGGCTGCTAGGCTAGGGATAGGTAGAATATAGCAAGTGAGGCTTGGGAGGAAGAGCAATCTGTCTTGTGAAATTGCATCCATTTTCTGGGGGTAAGTCATCAACATAATCTATAAAGTAAATGAATCTGCGAGGTGTTTTTTAAGAGTCAGCAAGTTCTGGGGCTTCTGGGTGGCTCAGTTGGTTAAGAGTCCAACACTTGGTGTTGGTTTAGGTCATGATCTTAAGGTCATGATCTCAGGGTCATGAGATTGAGCCCCAAGTTGGGCTCTGCACTCAGGCTCCATGCTCAGCAGGGAGTCTGCTGGAGATCCTCTCCCTCTTCCTCTGCCCCCACTTGTGTGCCCTGTTTCTCTCTCTCTAAAATAATAAATCTTTAAAAAAAAAAAAAGTCAGCAAGTTCTTACTTTACAAATGCTCAGTCTTGTTACACACATCTATGGCATTTGAAGGCAAATTATGCAAAGTGCAGAATTTAGTCTGCTTTTTATTTCAAATTTTTGGTTAATACATTTGACTTAAGTTTCAAAGACATTTATAGACAGGAACTCAAACTGAAGAGGGAGAATAGAAAATGACAAAAAGCTCATTTGCAAAACACTTTCCTCAGTAGATTTAACCACCACGAGAGTCTCTGTCATTATGGTATCTAATCTGGCTGAATTGGATATCAATGTAAGAACGTTACTTTCTATATTCAACCCAAGAGCTCCAGTAATGTGTTGGCTCAGAGAAAGAAGACCTTCCCGACACTCAACTCTCCATTCAACCTTCAACTATGTACATGCCATGAAAACTAGATTGTTTAAAAAAGAAGAAACACAGCAACTTAGTTTTATAGAATATGGTGGATAGAATAGACTTTGGAAAGCATCCAAAAATGTTAACCCATGCCCACTTTATAGGTGAAAAAATCAAAGATAAGGAGGGCACTTGATGTAATGAGCACTGGGTATTCTATGCAACTGATAAATCACCAAATTTTACCTCTAAAACTAAAAACAAAACAAAACAAAAAAACCCCAAACTAACAAAAAACAACAATGTATATAATATCTGACCTAAAGTCATGCAGGAAGCCAGGATCATGATGAAACTGAGTAGAATACCTCAATTTTTTCTACCTGTGTTGCTTCTCTTTGCCTCTGGCACAACTCAGAAATATTTATTCCCTATGTCACTAGCTCTCAAAAGAACAAATCAAATCAGTGCTTTAATAATGTTCAGATATTTCAGAAACAGAAATGAGGAACATTGGTGCATGCTTTGATTTCAAGATAGTCTATTCTTGTAGTCTTCAACCATGATCACATCTGTATTTTCTGCTTAAAAAAAGATTTGGTTCTCTGCAGTGTTTTCCTGTCTTCTAGAATTGTAAGTGGCATGATTTACTGAAGTATCATGGGATAGAAAAAAATCTTCTTTAGGGAAAAGTACATAACACCTCAATGACTTTACTAAAAACTAAAATTACTGTTATCAAGTCAAATAAACAACCTTTTCAAGCAAAAATATTTATCCATCATAATTTTAGTATAGTTTATAATTCCTTTCACAGTCATACATAAGGAAAAGAAAGTCAAATGCAAAGTACAAAAAATAAAAATCTATGAAAAAGACAGAACCAAAAGATACATAACACTCAACTGGTCAATAATGGAAATATATTAGTTATTCATTAGGTACAAGGTGTAATTGCAGTTCTTAATATAAGATACAAACATTAATCATTTCTTGTATCCAACTAAGACTGGAGGGGTGTGTGTGTGTGTGTGTGTGTGTGTGTGTGTGTGTGAGAGAGAGAGAGAGAGATAAACTATCTCCATTCTTTCTCTATTCCTTCAAAATCCATACTTATGTTCCTTTTAAACACTTCACCAATATATATGAAGATTAACTCTTTAAAAAAAAATCTCTAATGTCAATACTCTCATAGAAATGGCTGCTGAGAGTAATTTCAAAAACAATATGCATTTTCTAACATATAAAAAAAATGACCATGATTTGCATAGTTGTGAAAAATATTTTAAAAGTAGAAAATCAGGTGCCTGCATGGCTCAGTTGGTTAAGTGTCTGGCTCTTGATTTCAGCTCAGGTCTTAATCTCAGGGTTGTGGGTTCAAGCCCCATGTTGGGCTCCATGCTGGGCATGGAGCCTAGTTTAAAAAAAATTGCAAATCTGCACACAAGGAATGTAACTTCCTATCTGTCTATAAAGCTCATCTCTCTAAAGTTTAGTAAATTATGTTTATGCTAATTTTTTGGTTTTCAACCTGATTATTTATTTCACAGATTCTTCTTTACCAGTTGGGACTCAAATATATTAAAAAGGGTATTTGAAAGAAATCAGCTTTTAGTCTTATAAATATTTAAGTGCAAGAAAGTGGGAGAGGGGGTATACCTGTATGTTTGTGGTGTTATTCTAAATAAGAATTGAAAATTAATGGTGTGGATAAGTAAGAACAAGTTGATAGGTCTCTGTGTAATTTGTTAAAACAAGTACCAATGTTCATAGATGAGGAGCATTTCTGGTTAGAGTCAATAAAGCTATGGCATTCTAAGCCACTCAAAGCTCATGGCTCTTTATCAACCTCAACTTGTTACAGTGAGTTGGGATGCAATAGAGTATTCAATTTTGCTATCTTCCATGTGTAGACTGCTCTGAGGCAAAATTTCCTTTTCTAGATAGTAGCTATGATGATGATCATAATGGTGATCATGATGATAATTATGATCATGATATTTCTTACTGGATTATGAAGTAGTTTTAAAATTATTTATGTTTGCCCAACATTGTTTTCCTTCTGCTGGACAAAATTAACTTTTAAACACCTAATGATTTGTTTTTACTTCTCACGCATGTATATTTGATGGACTTGGTCACATCACTATGTAAGGAGCAGTACCAGACAATATTCAATTCATGTGCCATTTAATTTTCAGAGCCACAAACTAGAGTTTTCATCAAATTATTTGAGATCACAAGGTGTATGGTTTAGTGTAGAATGATTTTCTCAGGAAAGAAATGTTTCCATATAGAATTATGGAAAGATCTAGAATATAGATCTAAAATAAAGACCTAGAGTACAGAATATAGAAAGATCTATTTCTATTTTAATCTTCACAACCTCTCAGAGAGCTACATTTAAAAAAAAGAGGGGGGGAGAAATTAAAAGGAAAAATGGAAAGAGAAAATAGAAGAAGGAAGGGAAAAAGAAAAGAGAAAAAGAAACCTAGCCCTGGGCATCAGAAGCATTAACTACAAAACAAAATAACTACAAAGTAAATTCCCCTGATTTGCCTAAGAGCTCTATTTTTGTATTTTGCCAAAGAAATGAGAGAGAAGTTTGGGGGTCTTGACATCACAACTACTCAGGCCAGAGGTTGAGAATTCCATATGGGGACTCTTTAGTGGATGGAAAAGCCCAAAAGATGAGGCCTGGAATACTTGGTCAAGGGCCATTTATGATAGTAACTGAAATGCATGCCTGGTGGGAAGTTTTTACATGCTGATAGTTTTTGCTTTCAACATATATGCCCTTGGGGATCCAGTTGAAAAGCAGATTGGTCTACACCAGCAGTTCTCAAACTTTCTGCTCTCAGTCTCCTGTAGGCTCTTAAAAATTATGGAGAATCTAAAGAGCATTAATTTTCATGTCTGATATGTCAATATTTGTCATATGAGATATTTAAACAGGGAAATTAAAGTATTTATTAATTCATTGAAAAGTAGTAGTAACACCAATTTTCCAACTAGATCCTCATACAGATATGTAGTTGGGAAAGGGAGGAGTTTTTTATTGGCTCTTTAAAATAATTGTGGATATTCTTCTTTGAGACACCAAGACTGGAAAAGTGGTCATTTCTTAAAAGTTAGTTGCAATTTGGACTCTGAAACTTTATCAAATGAACTATCAGTGTCCTGTTACATTAAAATAATTAATTTATCTTACACTTTCAATAGATCTCTCACCAATGCATGATTTTGTTACATCATGTATTGGCCATTTGTAAATTATTAGTTTATTGAGTTATGCAGGTATTCCAAATGATTTATGATATCAAAACTCATATTCATTAATACGCAACCGATATCATCAGGAAAGACGTATGTATCAAGAAGCTCCCAGTGCACGTATAAATTTTCCAAAATTCTGATGTTCATTTGAAAAAAATTTTTACTGTGGGCAACAAATATCATCAGTTATTTTTCTTGAAGTGATAGCTCACTTCATTTTCATGAAAATGTCTTGTAAATCTTCAGATCTAAAAAACATTTGTCTGTCAGTCATGCTTTGAAGTACGAAGATATTCCCCCCAAAAGCAGCTAGTTTAGTTGTAACCCAAGAGATCACACAAGTGCCTTTAAGACAACCATCTTACTTTGCTATGGAGCAGAAATCCTTCATGTGGACATCTCAGTTCATCACACAAAATGTTAAGAAGAAATTTACTGACAGGGCGAAGATTAAATAAAACTAGAAATTATTTGTTTCATCAGGGGCTGCAAGTACCTGGCAGTGAAGAAATGTAATGACTAGCAGGTCAGTTTGGTGCCGCTGCTTCGATTTGGGCTCAAGTGCCAGCAGTTTTAAGCACCATTATCTTTGCACAATCAGTTGCAAATGTCAACACAGTAAAAATGCACATAGTATCTTAGTATTACAATGAGGATAGCTTTGACCGGGTGAACCCACAGAAAAGATCTCGCCCTCCCCACCCCCACCCAGGGATATGAGGAACCAGATATCGAGACTCTCTGATATATTTTGAGAAAAGAAAGACCTTATCATCCACCAACTGAAATTCACTTGATGGAATGAAGGCAGCCAAGCACCAATTCTCAACCAACATTAAGCAAAATGATCTAGGGACATTGGCAGCTAGGCACCCTACCCACTGCTGACCGGGTATTAAAATTAAAATTTCGCTTTCTTAGCATGCGATTTATTTGGAAGAAAATTTTAGTGTTAAGTTCTGGAAGAAACCAAGAAGCATTTTATCATAATGATCCATTTTAGTGTTCAAGCACCAAAGCAGTTTTTAGTAAGCTTGCAGGTAGAGGCATCAAGGTGATTTCTCTTTTACTATGTGCTCTGCAGTCTGGCTTAGAAAAAAATAACAACAATATCCACTAGTGGTTAAAAAATACTAATAATGATTTAAAAGATAAAAACCAAAAAAATTTCTCTCAAGCTTTTTAGCCTCAAAAAAGAATACTCTTCTGATTATATATGTCTATGAAGCTACTACAAAGGAAATTAGGATTTGCAACTTGGGTAAATTAATTAATCTAAGGAACATTAAAGTCAGGAGAACTCCATAGGACAAAAACCTGTTCCCTGATGGCATTCCCTGAAGAAACAAAGACCATAATTAAGGAGCCTAGCATCACCAGACTAATACAAACAGTTTTTTTAAAGTTTTATGGCAGTCCCCACCATTGCTGTCTCACCTATCACTAAATAAGGCCATCTGGCCACACTTCCCCATAAAATATTTCATTACTCACTTCCCTTCTACCCACACCAAATATGCACAAGCTCCAATGACACCAAAGGCTATTAAGTGGTAGCAGAAGCTCCTTTCACTTCACTATATTTAAAATATATGTATTTTATACATGATGTAAAAGCTTTGGGAACATATGGGACTGAAAATCAGAAGGGCATGAAGAAATTGGAAGTGTATTCAGATGATAAGATCAATAGTGTAATAATATATAAAACTGCTTTAACCATAAATGGTTTTGCAGTAATTATGATAGTCTGTTTAGTGCCAAACAAGGCTTAGAAGTTACTGTTCCCTCAGGTCACAGCATCTTCAATTTCCTGACTCCAGGGAGTAAAGTTGCAATGATCTTATTGCAGCCATCATCATCTGAAGAACAAAGTATTTCTACCACTTAAGAAGAGGAAGAATTCAGTAACAGTATGTGGCCTAGCACATTACCAAACAAAGAAAATTCATGAGGGACTTTAATAATAAAATATTAAGTGACATCCACTTTCATGAAATGTGGCCTGAGTTTAAAGTATGAGCAAGCTGAGCAAGGAGCCTGACATGGGGCTCCATCCCACAACCCTGAGATCGTGACCTGAACCAAAATCAAGAGTAGGACAGTCAACCGACTGAGCCACCCAGGTGCTCCTTCATCAAGATATTTAAAATGATGAGGACCATAGGGGAAGGGAGAGAAAACAGAAGGGAAAGTCATCAGAGAGGGAGAAAAACCATGAGAGACTCAACTCCAAGAAACAAACTGAAGGTTGCTGGAGGGGAGGTGGGTGGGGGAAGAGGTAGTTGTGTGATGGGCATTCAGGAGGGCATGTGATGTCATGAGCACTGGGTGTTATACGCAACTGATAACTTATTGAACACTACACCTGAAACTACTGATGTACTATCAGTTGGCTAATTGAATTTAGATTAAAAAAATAATAATAAAATAAAATAAAATGATGGGGTTGTGGCAGTTTTAAAACATGGTTGTAAATTCTTTGATGCACCTGCCGTTGAGAGGTAGGGGTCTCTTCTGCCAATGCAGTACAGCCAAGGTGACGTCACAGGATTTCTGAGGCTGCAGTTTCCACTCTGTTCACTGGGAACATGGGTTCTGGGAGTCTTAAGCCATCAAGAGAGAAGTCTAGCTATCCTGTAATGCAACTCCTGGGAGACCACATGTAGGCATTCAGCTTGACAGTGCAGCTGACTGTCCTTCAGCATTCTAGCCCCAGGGGTAAACATGGAAGTGAACTGCCTTGGTCCCCTGAAGGCTTCCTGGGCAGCTTTGGAGGAGAAGAATGAAGAGGGCCGCCTCCTAATTCCGGCCCCAGAGGAGCCGAGAGCTTGGGGCCCCGCTTCTCAGTGCACCCTCAGAGAAAAGCAATCAATCTATCCCGTCTCCCTGGTCTCCAGCCGTGCTCTGAGCTCACCAGGCCTGTGACCGAGCATTTCTATCTCCGGTGCATGGCCCCATTTGGAGTCTCCAAACCTAGCAGATTCCTGCGCCAATCATCCTGGGGAGAAAGAGGAGTCTCCCTGGATCTGCCTCTTGTTGGTCCCTGCTCCAGGCGTAGTAGTAGCCCGACTGTGCCAGTTGATCATGGTTTATGGCAACCTGAGCTGAGAGCCCATTGTTCGGCTCCATCTCTGTGGCTGGCTTCCCTGCTCCGATACCTGGGAGCTCTGCTGCATTCAGACACACCCGGTCTTTCTGTGACCCCACGGGTCCTGAGACCACACTGTCTCCACAAGGGCTCCACCCCGCACCCCCCCCCCCCAATTTAGCCACTGGAGCAACGTCCCTCAGCGAAGCAAACTTTTAAAAGTTCTGATTTTGTGCTCCACTGCTCTCTCACTTGCTGGCAGCCGGCTAACAGAGTTTCCCTCCCCTCGTCTCTCTTCTCGTATATCACCTCGGACTCGCTTCTCCACGCCTCCTACCTCCAGAAAGTGGTTGCTTTTCTCTTCATGGAGTTGCAGCTGTTCTCTTCTTCAATCTCTGGTTGAGTCCATAGGTGCTCAAAGTGGTTTGGTAGCTATCTAGCTGAATCCCAGGGGCCAGACAAAATCTAGACCTCCTGCTCCTCCGCCATCTTGGACTCTCCTGAAGAACTGCCCTGGAAATGGATCTTCCAACCCCAGCTCCTCAGGTGTCCCCTAGCCATACAAGTTGCACCAGCCCAGGCTCCAACAAATAGTGGAGCTGAGAGGAGCCTCTCCTCCTGTGCCTTTTCCCAATTCCTAAGCCATGAACATAATAAAAATGGTTGTTGCCTTATACCACTAATAAAGCATGGGATGCTGGGATGGCTCATTACTCAGCAATATAGATGACTGAAAGTGGGGTGTGGGTATCTTTTAGATGAATATGAACCCATAAACTTCACTTGTAACTGGTGGTCCCACATATGCCACACTCATCTCATCTGGTCACTTTGCCAAAGGAAGCAGTGGAATGAGGTTGAGAATGGCTTGAAATCAATCAACAGGAAAGGTGTGAGGAACCTCGGTGAGTTTCTCTCAGAACTGATCTGCTGTTGGTTATAATGACTTTGTCTACTCACGGTGCCAACCGTGTGCAACACAGAGCTCAGAAGTCCATCATAGGACTTCAAGCAAGATGGGAAATTTTGGCAGGAATTCTTGCTTTGTGAGATGAGAGTGTACTGCAAGGTCTTTGAAAATGAAACATTAAAATGACACTTAAAAGATTGGTTAATCATTCCAACAGTGAAGGTCATAATATTTATATGCCTCCTTAAATCCCCTGAATTTTAAATACTCCATGGTTCTAATTTAATGCCTAACATGACACTGTTCTCTACTCCCAAACCTGTCTTAACTTCTTGATTTACTTGCCTACATGTAAAGGCAATTACAAGAAAGACTTTTAAGATCCTTAAAGTGATCACTTAAAGTGAAAATCTAAGCCATGCCTCATCCACAAAAGATAGAAACTTTGAGCAAAAGCATCATGATCAACAGCAAAGTTCCATGAGGGCAAGGTTTTGTTTTGCTGTCTGACAGCAACAGTCAGTGCTTACAATAGTGTTTAGCATGTAGTAGCTGCTCAGTATATACTTATTGAATAAATGACTAAACACTACAGACATGCAAGGTGAGCTACTACAGAAAAGGGAAGAAAGGAAATGTCCACAAATTCTGAGTCAAAACTGCCCTTAGTACATATTCTGGTCACTATTAAATATGAAAAGGAAATCAATCAAGACTCTATATATATAAGATATTATTATTTATCATTAATATATTAGGCATACATTATATTATGTTTATTATATAAAGTGAATATAATACATTCATATATTATATATGAGTTATAACATATAAATTATTATATAATGTAGAATACAATTTATTATGTATTTTTATATTAATATATAATATTAATTATGTATATAAAATAAAGATAATATTTCATGTAGAATTCACTGAGCTTTGTAATGTAAACGGAAGAAGCTGTGGGCATGAATTTAGCATTTGTGGTAGGATGAGGAAGGAGTGGAAAATGTGAAGTAATATAATGAGAAGGCAAAATCTGCTTACTTTTTATCTGACTGAAGGACAGATCTCTCTATCTTTGGTCCAAAGTTTCCATCATGTATTAGGAGTTTTTTTTCTTTAAGACAATCATTAAGTGCCAGGTAGAGCCAGGCAACTAAAGAAATGCTATTTAGTAGACAAAACTTTTTTCCTTATGTTGGGTGATTTGTTTCAGATTTGTGGGCAATTTTGTCTCAGACTTGTACCAATCTCCCCACACAAATTCACATCACAGACAACTCTCAAAGTGAAACAGCAAAAAAGTCCCTCATCCCCAGCCTGTGAACAGCGGATACAGCCCTGTCTCAAACCAGTGTGCCTTCAAGGATAGAAATCATGCCACTGATGAGGGAGATGATGGCTGCCAGTGTGCTAGGACACGTAGTCCTCACACCTCTCTATAGGGAAGGTATTGTGGGTATCGTTATCATCGTTCTCACTTTTGAAAACAGAAAACAAGAGACAAGGAAAAGCTAAATGACTTGCCCAATATCAAATATATTGTGGAGCAAGATTCAAAGCCCAGTCCCTCTGACTGCAGACTCAGAGGTCTTAAGTCCTAGTCTATATGACATGTTAGACATTTTATTAATCTTTTCTAACCCATGTCCTACTCCAAAGTACAAACACAGTTTCCCTAATTAATTTCACTACCGGGTACATATCTGCATTAAAAAAAAAATGGGGGACGCCTGGGTGGCTCAGTTGGTTAAGCAGCTGCCTTCGGCTCAGGTCATGATCCCAGCGTCCTGGGATCGAGTCCCGCATCGGGCTCCTTGCTCGGCAGGGAGCCTGCTTCTCCCTCTCCCTCTGCCTGCCACTCTGTCTGCCTGTGCTCGCTCTCTCTCCCTCTCTCTCTCTGACAAATAAATAAATAAAATCTTTAAAAAAAAATGGTAGCTTCCTTTTTTAAAAGACAGAAATCTGGGGCTGCCTGGGTGGCTCAGTGGGTTAAGCCTCTGCCTTCAGCTCAGGTGATGATATCAGGGTCCTGGAATCGAGTCCCACATCAGACTCTCTGCTAGGCAGGGAACCCACTTCCTCCTCTCTCTCTCTCTCTCTACTTGTGATCTCTCTCTGTCAAATAAATAAAATCTTAAAAAAAAAAAAGACGGAAATCTGCCCTCCTCACTCAAACATGTCAACTCAGTAAACATCTAGCCACCTGCAGCAGCACTGTTGCATGCTGGCCTGTCAGGCACTCTCTCTAAATTGGCCTGGTGCTTAGAGATTGAAAATGAAAAAACAAGGAAAGACTGACCTATTAATGTCATTCATCTCAATGTATTAGCAAAAGTATTCCACCTAGAAGTCCATCAAGAATGATTTAGTGGTGCTTTTAGCGGACACAAAAATGATCCCAAGAAGCTCCCCACTCTTGAGAGTTTAACTAGAGGCCAGTCATACATACAAGTGGGAAAAGGACTGCTTATTGAGCTAAGACCTACAGTGGGTGAGACCACAACGCCTATGGGGCCACCATGGGAAAAGCATAATTTCAGTAGTCAGACAGTGTTCCAATTCTGACCACCACTTTGAATAACTTTGTGAATATGGGCAATATGATTCAAGCTATCAGGCCCTCAGTTTCCTTCAGAAAAATGACAATGATATTATATACCCCAAAGTAGGGCTGCCCCATTTAATACATAAAATTATCAGAGACCCAGTCAAATTTGAATTTTGGATCAACACTGAATATTTAAATATAAGTATGTCCCGAATATTGCATGAGTCATACTGATTTTTTGCTATCTCAAATTAAAATTTAATTAGCTGTCCTGTATTTTATTTGGCAACTCTACCCTAAACGACCATTGTGATGGTTGAGCGAGATAACAGATGTGAGGTGCTGGCCCACTTCCTGGTCCATAACGGATGAATCACAGATGTTACCTTCCTTCCCCTATGAAGACCCTTATGCCATTAATTATCCTTTCACGGACCAGCTTCCTCATCTCTCTTCTCTAGAATTATTTTTCCTGTGACTACAAACATTCAAGACTCCCTTCTCCATTAAATTTAATAGAAAAAATTAAAATTTTCTATCTCTGCTAAGTTAGCATGTTACTTCTCCACATTCCTTCATTGCCAAATTTACTGAAAGTCTTCAACACTCAGTTCCAATATTTCCTTATCTCCCACTCGGTCATTTATTCATTTCAAAAGTAAATGAAGAGCATCCACCATTTGCAGGCTGTGTGCCTGGCACACAGGGGATTCAACTATGAGCAAACACTGACATGGTCCCTGTTCCCACAGTGTTCATCATCTTCTTGACATCTGACATCTGTCCTGCCATTCTCCTGAAATTACAACACTGACAGTCATGAATGCTCTTCTCATTCCTCATTCATCTCCTCCATCACCCTTTGAAACAATCAACCCCTTTTTTCTCTGCCTCAGGGATCTCATGCCTTCTGTGACTCTTTCCACCCTAAACTCTTACCCCTAGCAAATCCCTCCTCTAGTCTTTCTATCTCAGTAAAGAGCTTCCCCATACATCCTATTGTTCAAGGCAGAAACTTAGAAATCCTGGCTTCTCCCTCTCCCTTTTACCTTGTCATGAGCAGATTCTGTTGACTCTATATTTAAAATATATCCCTATGCTCACCATACTTGCTGAATCACTATATTGTACATCTGAAACTAATGTAACATTATGTCAACTATAACTTAAGTATATTTATGTATTATATATATATATAAAAAATATATTATATACATATAATAAAAACAATATGTATTTTTAAAACATAAAAATACATATTGTTTTAAAAACAATATGTATTTTTAATATGTTATATACATATAATAAAAACAAAATACACCCTTGTGCGTAGCCCTTCATTGCCATCATTGCCACTGCAGCTCAAGATTCTTTTGTCTCTCACTAGACAGTGTAACAGCCTGAAGTGGTTCCCCACTTCTCACAACAGCCACACTGAACATTTTGGAAGAGCAAACCTGCTTAGCTCCCTAGTATGAAAAACAAAACAAAACTTCCACAGTATGAAAAACAAAACAAAACTAAACAGCCAAAACCCTCCAAACTCTCCCTATTTCACTCAGAGTAAAATTCAAACTTGCTTTCACAGTCAACATGGTCCTCCATTTGTTGGGCCCTGTTCACCCCATGACCTCACGCCTTCTGCTCCCCATTTGCTTATTGCTCTCAAGCCTGAGACCCTCTGACAGTTCCTTGCAGAAGGCTGCTCCCCTCCTCATTCAGGTCTCAGCTCAGACCTCACCTGCTCAGGGAGGCCTGCCCTGACCAGCCATGCTGACCCATCACCCTCCATCCCATCTTGTTTCCCTCTCTCCATTGTACTGACATTGTTCCTTCATTGTTGGTTATTTAGTGTCTATCTTCCTGTGCTGCAAGGAAAGCTACACAGGGATAAGAACCTTGTCTTGCTTATTCACCAGGACATTCTTGGTGCCTGGACCATGACAGTCACATGGTAGATGCATGATCAATATTTACTGATGGACGAATGAAAGAAAAAAGGCAAGAACCAAAAACAGGCAAAGATGAGAATAACTGGAAACAAAACCATGGAAAAAGGGAGTTTCTGCACAGAAATAACTTGAAGTGTTAAAGTACTGATATTATAAGTAGAATTTCCATACTTAGTAAAGGTTTTATTTGTCCAGTGATTTGAGCTGGTTTAGAGGCAGCCTCATTTAGAAAGTGCCTATGTTGATAAATCCATGTTAATTCTCTGGTGGGTCAGGTCAAGGGGGAAAAATGGCCATAAAAGCTTCAGGAAATTCTGATATAAAGCATTTCCTTGCCTCTTCCACACAACTTTGAGAGGCAGAGTCCCCAGGGCTTCCTCCCATACTGGGGCTGTAATAAATTCCTGTCACAAAGATCAGGGAGAGACAGCAGGCAAAAGGAAGACCACTTTCCTTCTCCAGAAAGTCAAGAGGCTATGGTCTGATGCACCAGGGAAGGAGCAAAATACTTGTTCTTCTTAAATGAGATTCCACATTGAGTTTAATTTCCACTGCAACAAAAAGAGGGCTAGTAGCAAAGCTCTCTCTGGCTGAGGGACTGTTGAGACAGCTGCCCGAGGCCTGATACAAAGAAGAGGTCAGCTACCACAGGAAAGGGTCAGGAACTTGTGCCCAGTCAAGAGTTCTCTTCAAAAGCCTCCCCTCAAACACAAAGGAGGATGGGGGAAGAGGAATGGTATGTTATGGGGTGGGGATGGGGTGAGTCTGGAACACTAAGAAAGCCCCACTTCCAAAATTCGGGTGACCAAGTCCTTCTAACCTTACCTACACTCAGTAGAAGCCTCCACCAAATAATAAGCAATTGCAATCTGCTCCTCAGAAAGGAAGCCATCCATTCTCCCTTCAGGTATGCAAGCAGACAGGGGTGTTAATAGCTGAGAGCAGAATGGGAAAATGGGAAAACACAATACAAAAACCGAAATGCCTCAGGCAATCCAGGTTTCACTCTAAGCACAGAGTAGGAGCAGCCTGCCATTGGCCAAATTTGAAGACTGGTGAGCTGAAGGTAACTGTAGTAACAATAACGTAACAGTAACAACAACAACATCCAGCTCAAATATGAGCAACTCCTAAAGCCTGACAGAAAAAGTAATGTGCCCACTGTCAGGCGTGTGTAACTCTGTCTGTACTGGTCTTTTATATACAGTATCTATTACTTCAATGAAAGTATGACATACCAAAAAGAAAAAAAAAAGACCCATTATCAAGTGAGAAGGCAGTTAACAGAATCAGATTCAGACCCCAAAATGACCCAGGTATTGGAATTATCAGAGACTTTAGGATGACTATGATTAATGTGTAATAGGCTTTAGTGGAAAAAGTAAACACCATACATTCACAAATGGAAAATTTCAGCAGAATGATGGAAATAATAAAAAGAATCAAGTAGAAAATCCTGAAACTAAAAATGTATATACCAGAGATGAAGAATTCCTTCCCTAGGCTTATCAGCAAACTAGACACAACACAGGAAAGAATCAGTGAACTTGAATATAGGTTGATAGAAATGATTCAGAGTCAATTACAAAGGGAAATAAGGAGTGGAGTAAAGAGAATACATCTGAGAGCCATAGAACAATAATGAATCATCTAACATGGGTGTGACTGGAGTCCAGAAGGACCAGAAGTATAAAACAGGACAGAAGAATTATTTGAGGAAATTATTTTCAAAATCAACAAAAGATAACAAATCACACAGATCTAACAAGTTCAGAGAGCAGAAGTAGTAAAATATGAAGAAAAACTCACTGAGACACATCATAGTCAAATGGCTGAAACCCAAAGATAAAGGGAATAAAGAAACATATTCTACAGAGGCACAAAGATAGAAAGTAGAACAGATGTCTTGTCAGAAATTAGGCAAGCAGAAGACAGTGAACTCATATCTTTAAAGAACTGAAAGAAAAAAAAAGTCAAGTCAGAATTCTATATCTGGTAAAAATACCTTTCAAAAATGTTAATGAAATGAAACTTTTTTCAGACAATCAAAAGCTGAAAACATTAATTGCCAGCAGACCTACACAAGAAAAATGTGAAGGAAGTTCTTCAGGCAGAAGGAATCTGATATAAGACAGAAATTTTTATTTACACAAAGAAATAAAGAGCATGGGAACAGGAAAAAATGTGGGTTGATAAGAAAAATATTTTTCTTGATTTTAACTTTTTTTTTTTTTTAAGAAAGGGAGAGAGCAGAAGGGGAGGGGCAGATGGAGAGGGAGTGAGAGTTGTTTTTTTTTTCTACAGTAGATACTAAATTTATCGACAAAAATTCTCATGTAAATGAATCTGCACAACAACTTTGTTATTCAAGTGTCCACTGTATTTCTAAACTCTTCTTTTATTCATTCATTCAGTTGTTTATTTTTTATCAATGTTGACTTACATGTATTTATTCTTTTTTATTTAATATCTTTTCAGTGTTTCAAAATTCATTGTTTATGTACCACATCCAGTGCTCCATGCAATACGTGCCCTCCTCAATACCCACCACCAGGCTCACCCAACCTCCTACCCAAAACCCTCAGTTTGTTTCTGAGTCCACAGTCTCTCATGGTTTGTCTTCCCCTCCAATTTTCCCCAACTCTCTTCTTCTCTCCATGGGAGTGAGAGAACTTTAAGCAGGCTCCACACCTAGTGCAGGAGTCAGATGAAGGGCTTGATCTCACGACCCTGAGATCATGACCTGAGCCAAAATCAAGAGGTGGACATTTAACCAACTGAGCCACCTAGGCGTCCCTAATTTTGACCTTTTCAAATGATGATGGTCTGAAGTAGAAATCCTTAAAAGACATTATACATTTTATAAAATATACTGAAGTAAAATGAATGAGACTAGTAGCACAAAGAACAAGAGAGGAAGATGGAAGAATTCTACTGTAAAGGTCTTATGCTACACAGTAAGTACTGCAGTAATATTTGAAAGTGAACTGCGGTAAGCTAAAAATGTGTAATGTAAACCCTACAGAACCAAAAAAAAAAAAAGTATAACTAATAAGCCAATTGGGGAGATAAAAAAAAAATCTTAAAAAATAATTCAATAAATCCAAAGGAGGCCAGTAGGAGTGGGAGGGACAAAGGAAAAATAACATATGGGACAAGCAGAAAACAATTAGCAAGATGGCAGATTTAAATGCAGGAATATTTATAAATACATTAATGGTCTGAACACTTCAATGAAAAGACTAAGATTGTTAGATTAGGTGAAAAAAAGCAAGATCAAATTACATGGGTCTTGCATATTAAAGGAAATCCATTTTCAATATAAAGATTTAGATTAAAAGTATGGAAATAATACATGCAAATATTAATCCAAAATAGCTGTAGTGGCTATATTAATATCAGACTAATTAGACTTCTGAACAAGGAATATTACTGTTGAGAAAGTGGGGCATGCCATCATGATATATGGTTAATTCATCAAGAAGACATAGTAATCATAAATATGTATGTGCTGGCTTACAAGAGTTCAAATTAACAAATAATAAATGATAGTATTATAGTTCTGTTAGTTGGTTTGTGCCAGTAACAAATGGTGGGACAAAGTTACTGCTCCCATAGTGCCCATCACCACCATCTTCCTGCTTCGCCAAGTTAAGTTTATTGTTAATGGTCTTAAGGTAGCTGTTAGAAGGTCTACAAATAAAGACTGGAATATTTCTTTTTTTTTTTTTTAAGTTTTTTTTAAATTTATTTGACAGAGAACACAAGTAGGCAGAGAGGCAGGCAGAGAGAGAGAGAGAGAGAGGAAGGGAAGCAGGCTCCCTGCTGAGCAGAAAGCCCAATGCAGGGCTCCATCCCAGCACCCTGGGATCATGACCTGAGCTAAAGGCAGAGGCTTTAACCCACTGAGCCACCCAGGCGCCCCAAGACTGGAATATTTCTTCCTTCAATGAATGTATGTCCTAGTATGCTTTTTTAATTCTTTTTTTGTTCTTGTTTTTTAAGAGAGAATGGTGAGAAAGTGCAGAGAGAGAGAGAGGAGAATCTCAAACAGGCTCCATGCCAAACACAGAGCCCAACACGGGACTTGATCCCACGATCCTGAGATCATGACCTGAGCTGAAATCAAGAGTCAATGGCCCAACCAACTGATTAACCCAGTGCCCCCAGCACACTTTTAAAAAGAAAAAAGTTCAGTGAGAATGAATGGAGAGAATTAAAGAAACTACAAGTGTCATAGAGAAATTGGAAAAAAGAATGCTTTTTAAAAATCTGAAGTTAGATCCCATTTCATGACATTGTTCTCTGAGTCAAGAACATTCGCTTATTAATTAGACTTAAACTTTTACCAAGAGACTTTAAAGTGAAGAGATTAATCTGTTAAGCAAACATGATTCTACAAACATCACTTTAACTGGTGGCCGTATTTTCTACGTAGACTCATTTTTCACGCTTTGTTCATCCAGCTATTTCATTTTTGACAGGTAGCAGGTTAATGAAGTCAAGAGCTACTCATCTGAATTGAGTCAATAAGGAAAAGTGTTTGAAATAGGAGAAGGGGGTGAAGGACAACAATTTTGTTCTGAAAAGAACATTTTTATTTATTAACAATACATAATTTAATCACAGATTTTTTTTCTGTCACCTGCAAATCTTACTTCACTAGCTCACTGAATTCCTCCCCAAACTGATATGAGTCTTTTAACGATGATCTGAAACACATTTGGCCCATCTAGCACCATATGTATGGAATAAAACTTTAATGTTCTACTTTGGAAGATGAAATAATATGAGGATAATTTATGCAGTGTTTTCTCCTTGGGAGAAAATAATGAAACACAAGGTCTAATAAAAGAATATGTTAATATAACATTTAAGAGTTTGGTTGTCCATTCCAACAGTGCTGGTCAGAATATTTATATGCCTTCTTAAATCCCCTGAATTTTAAATACCTTGTGATTTCACTTTTGTGCCAAATACGAAATAATTCTCTGAACCCAACCCTGTCTGGGTAACTTGATTTACACGTCTTTGTGCAAGGTGCTTACAAGAAAGATTTTAAGCTTCATTGTTGAAAGTCTGACCGATATTCCATCCACAAAAGGTAGAAAGTGAGTCCATTCTAAGTAATAAGTCACGATCATTAACCAGCTGAGTTCCGTGAGGGCAGATTGTTGTTTTGTTTATTGTTTTATAGTCATAAAATATTGTCCAATATTGTCCACAAAGTATTTCTCCCAAAGAGAAAACACTGTATAAATTATCCTCATATCATTTAACACCTGGAATGATGCCTGACATGTAACCACTATTCACCAAATACTGTTGAGCCGTGAACTGGAAGAGACCCAGCAGTAATGTCCTCCTCATCCTCTCCCTCGTCCTCCCCTTTTCCTGTCCGCCCCCCTGCTCTAGGACTTCCTTCTCTCAGTTTTCCTTCCCAGTGCAGCCTCTGTCATCAGTACCCTCTAGATATTTTCTACTCTATGACCAGAACTACTCTCAGGAATCCCTCGTCCACAACATTGAAAATAAATTTAAAAACCTGCCATTACTTCAGTGTATCCTATTTCTCCCCATGTCTTCATTGCTAAATGTACAGAAAGTGGTTTATATTTAGTTCTAACACTGCCTTACCACCGGCTCATTTGTTCACTCATTTCACATATATTGGAGCGCTACCATTTGCCAGACCCGGGGCCAGACACTGGGCACCCAGCTGTGGGCAAACACTGACACGGTCCCTGCCTCATGGTGTTCACCCGTTCCTTAAGTCTAACTTTCCCCCACCATTCTGCAGAAATTACCACCCACACTCTCCTCAGTCCTCATTCCTCTCTCTGTCACCTTCTAAACAACCAATCTCTTTTCTCTCTGCCTCAGGGATCTCATGCTTTCTACAACTATATCCCTGCGCCCACCATGTCCAGCAAACCCCTCTCCTAGTCTTTCGTCTCAATAAAGAGTTCCCCCTATCCACTCTGTGGTTCAAGCCAGAAGCTTAGGAATCCTGATTTCTCTGTCTCCCCCCATCCCATCGCTAGCGGGTCTTGTTGACTCTGTATTCAAAACAGCCCCGAACTGTCCATAACCTTTCATTGCCATCTCTGCCGCCTCAGTTCAAGACTCTTCCACCTCTCCCTTGATGGTTTAGCAGCCTCCTAACTGGGTTCCCTGTTTCACTCCACCGCCTGAAAGCCAATTTTTCACATGGCAGTCAGAGCGATCTTCAAAACAAATCCAGTCATGTCACCATACTGCTTAACACCACCACCACCACCACCACCACCATCACCACCACTACTTCTAAACTACAAACACCAAAGTCTCCTCATTTGACTGAGAATAAAACCCAAATTGCTTCCACAACCCACATGGTCCTCCCTTTGCTGGGCCTTGCCCACCCCATGACCTCACGTCTTCTGCTCCTCACTTGCTTATTGCTGTCAAGCCTGGGACCTGCTGACGGGTCTCAGCTCAGACCTCACCTGCTCAGGGAGGCCTGCTCTGACCAGCCATGCTAACCCATCACCCTCCAACCCATCACCCTCCATCCCATCCCGTTTCCCTCTCTCTGTGGCACTGACATTGTTCCTTCCTTGTTGGTTATATAATGTCCGTCTTCCTCTGTTGGAAGAAAAGCTACACAAGGGTAAAGACCTTGTCTTGCTTATTCACCAGGACATTCCTGGTACCTGGACCACCACAGCCACATGGTAGATGACAAGAAATAACAAATGAATCCTTGAAGAAATGGAGTAAAGTAAAGGAAGGAATGATTAGGAACAAGGGTCTTGAAAAGAGAATTTTCAGAGTCTGAACAAAAGATGGAAGTTGAACTGGTCAAGCACTAATGCTGTGGATAAAATTTCCTTACTTATTAAAAACCTTACCTGTGCATGATAGGCAGTCTAACTCAGTGAGCACCTATGCTTGTAAATCTGCCAATCTTTAGAGCTGGATCAAAGAAGACAACAAAATTTTAAAGGAAAACCCCATACTCTAAAATCTAAAAGCATTGTCCTGCCTCTTTAAACCATTTCTGAGAGACAGAATCCCCTGGGATTTCTTTCCTATTTGTGCTGTAATAGGTTCCTGTCACACACAAAGAACAGGGAGAGAGAGCAAGGGGAAGGGAAGGTAAAAGCGGAGGGTACCGCTGTCTGATGCCCCGGGCACTTCTTCTACCAGAGAAGGAGCAAAATATTTGCTCTTCTTAATTGAAGCTTCACAGACTCACACCTCCTGCTTCCAAATGACAGCAGACAATGGGGCTTCTGCTTCTTCCTCAAGCCACTTTTTAAAATCTGTTGTAACCTACAGCGGATATGGAGGGAAAGAAGGAAGGAGGGATAGCAGGGAAAGATGAGACTTGGAGAGGTCACAAAGAACTATCTTGGTGCTTTATTTCGTCAGTCATCGCACCCAGCACTGGGGAACTCTGAACACTGGAAGCCAGCATGGTGCAGGAGCCCAACTCAGTCCCTTCAGTCCAGCTTCTGGGGATACAAGGAACTGATGAGCAAGGTCTGGTGATGAGGGAGAGGGCAAGATGTTTCAAATCTTTTTGTGAGGGAACCACTGCTTCTGATTCTCAAAGAGGGTGCACTGGCAGTGAGGACACCCTGGGGGTTCCCAGGCTGGTGTGGGCATGGCTACAGAGGGCCCCATCAGCCACCATTACATGTGGAATTGGAGGAAAACAAAGACAAATGGAGAGACAAAGCTTGCAAGAAGGAATACCAATCCACTGCCTTACCTATTAGTCCTGTCCCTAGAAGCAACAATTCTCATCTTTTAGCTATTTTTTTAAATAAAAAAATTTATTGAGATATAATTGAAATACAACATTATGTTAGTTTTAGGTATACAACGTAATAATTTGATAATTGTGTATATTGTGAAATGACAACCACAAGTCTAGTTAATATCTGTCACCAAACATGGTTAAAAATTTTTTTCTTGTGATAAGAATTTTTAAGAGTTACTCTAACAATTTTGAAATATACAATACAGTATTGTCATCTATAGTTAGCATACTGTATGTTACAACCTGTGGTTTATTTTATAGCTGGAAGTTTGTATGTTCTGATCCCCTTCTCACATTTTACGCACCTTCCACCCCATCCCTGTGACAGTCACCAATCTGTTCTCTGTATCTATGAGTTTGAATTTCATTCATTTATTTGTCTTTTACATTCCACGTATAAGTGAGATCATATGATATTTGTCATTCTCTGACATACTTCACTTAATATAATGACCTCAAGCTCATCCATGCTGTCACAAATGGCTGAGTTTCCTTCTTTTTTAATGGCTGAATACTATTCTATTATCTATTTCTCTTTCGGTCTATCTATCACCTGTCTCACATTTTCTTTTTTTCTTTTTATTAAAGATTTTGTTTATTTATTTGACAGAGAGATCACAAGTAGACAGAGAGGCAGGCAGAGAGAGAGAGAGGGGGAAGCAGGCTCCCCACTGAGTAGAGAGCTTGATGTGGGACTCAATCCAATGACCCTGAGACCAGGACCTGAGCCTAAGGCAGAGGCTTAACCCACTGAGCCATCCAGGCACCCTTCTCACATATTCTTTATGCAATTATCCATTGATGTACAGACACTTAAGTTGTTTCTGTGTCTTGGCTTTTGTAAATAATGCTGCAATGAATATTGGAGTGTATATATCTTTCCGAATTAGTGTTTTTACTTCCTTTGGAAAAATGCCCAAAAGTGGAATTGTGGATTCTACTTTTAGTGGAATAGTTTCTTAGTGGAATAGTAGAATAAAAATAGCTTTATTTTCAATTTTTGAGAAACTTCCGTATTGCTTTTTTTTAAGGTATTTGCACCCATGTTTCTAAGTAATATGATTATATGTTAATTTTCTGATTTTTAAATTCTATATATTATCATATTTACTTCCTACTATTAAGCACAAAACTATTTTAGTATATGTGCTGCCGAAGCGAGCACTTAAGCACAAAACTAAATCCCTCTTATATGGGCACTACTACCACCACCACCAAAACCACCATCACCACCACCATCACTACCATCACCATCATCCACCACACCACTATCACCACCACCACCACCATCACCACCACTACTACCACAACTACCACTCTCAACCATACACACACACATACATGCACACATATACACATATACACATATTTCTTTCTATACTTAGTTATCTTACAATCATTGAGTAAATCAGTGTTTAGTGTTAAACTATAATGGCCATGTAAATATTGTTTACAGCAGAGCCACACACTGTACTACGAATACATTTCTTTCTTGAACTAATCCAAGAATCAACACCATATTCATCAGATTAACGAAAGTTAATCTTTTGTTAAACTCTGATGTTACTGAGTTTTAGTGAGGTTATGAACAAAGTGGCCTTACTGCTGGTGTGTCTGTGAATAGCCACATCCATTCCAAAGAGAATTTTCTTTGACTATGGTACACAGGGCATGGGTTTTCCATGTAGCTCTACTTCTAAGTGCACACTGTAGAGAAACTCATCTGCATGCACATGGACATAGGCACTCTGATATCATAGTTTGTAATAGCAACAATGTGGAAATAAACCTATATAACTCATAGGAGAATGGAAAACAAATTGCAGACAGGAAACATTGTACAACAGCTACAACTAATGAACTTTGACTATGTGTATCAACATGGGTAAACTCAAAAATCTACCATGGATTAGGAAAAAATAAGTTACACAATGATAAATATACTAATAATATTTATTCAAAGTTTGAAACTGAGTCAGACAATGCCATATGTTCCTTGTGGTTATATACTTAAAAAGCAAGAGTAAGGGGTGCCTGGGTGGCTCAGTGAGTTAAGCCTCAGCCTTCGTTCGGCTCAGGTCCTGATCTCAGGGTCCTGGGATTGAGCCCCGCGTCAAGCTCTCTGCTCAGCAGGGAGCCTGCTTCCCCCTCTCTCTCTGTCTGCCTCTCTACTTGTGATCTCTCTCTCTGTGTCAAATAAATAAATAAAATCTTTTAAAAAAAAGTAAGAGTAATAAAATATGCACAGGAGTGATAAACAGCAAATTCAGGATCATGGTTATTGCTAGAGAGGGAGGCAACTGATGCAGGAAGTAATACAAGGTATTTTAAATGTATCTATAATTTCTTTAAAAATGAGATCAGTTTGTTTCAGTGTCAAGACTTGATAAGGCTGGGTGGTGGGAACACAGGTGTTTGCTGTGTTTTTCTTTGAACTTTGTGTTAGGCATTATATCATAATTTTTAAGGATTTTATATTTTCCTATTGGGGTATAATTGACATATAAGAATATATTAGCTTCAGACATATAACCTAATGATTGCATGTTTATATATATGCAAAATGACTACCTCGATCAGTCCAATTAATATCCATCACCATACATAATTACAGAAAAATTGTTCTTGTGATAGGAATTTTTAAGATCTATTCTCTTAGCAACTTTCAAATAAATAATACAGTATTACTAACTATAACCACCATGCTGCACATTACATCTTGTGGCTTATCCTTTAGAACTGGATGCTTGTACCTTTTGGCCCCATTCATGAATGTTGTCCACTTCCTGCCTTTGACAACCACCAATTTGTTCTCTCTATCTATGAGCTTGGAGGGTTGTTGTTGTTTTTTTCCCCTTACTTTGTATTAAGTATTATATTACAGTTTTTTAAAAAGAAAAGAAAAAGAGAATGAACTTTTATGAAAAATGTCTTCACTGAAAGACATCTGGTAAAGAAATCCCACTTCATTCCTGCAGCCTGAATTTAACTTAGGAATAGATTTTACTGGTTGAAGAGCATGTAGAATTTTTTTTTTAACTTTTGTTTTATTTTCCTATAGGCTGAATCATAAAACTAAAGTCTCAGAAATCATCCAGGGATGGGGCACTTTGACCAGAATCAGCAGATAAATTGGCAGGGAGGTGGTCGACACAAAGATTGGTGTAAGATTGCAAGGACATACGTGCATCATTCTGGAAGACGGTCTATTGCTTACATTAGATTCTCAAAAGAGATCCTCTGTTGTGTAACAAACCACCCCCAAATCTAATGGAATAAAACACCAGCCATTTTATTGGATCCACAGTGCTGAGTCAGGAATTCAGGCCCGACACAGAAGGAATGATTTGTGTCCATCCCACAATGATCAGAGCTTGAGCCAACTGCAGTGGCTTGAATATCTTGCATGCTGTTCATTCTGTTCATACCGAACAGGGCCGTGGCTCTGGCTGTCAGCTTGTTTCCCCAGCGTTTCTCCTTGTTGAATTTCTGGGCCTGGAATGACCAACATGGTTTCTTCACTCTTTCTGAGTGCCTGGGCTGTGATGGCTATAACAGCAAAGGCAGGCTGGGCGTATCTCTCTCTGTCAACATAGCCCTTCCACAATATGGCAGTCTCAGGGTGCTTGGACTTCTTCTTTTTTTTTTTTTTTTAAGACTTTATTTATTTATTTGACAGAGATTACAAGTAGGCAGAGAAGCAGGCAGAGAGAGTGGGGGAAGCAGGCTCCCTGATGAGCAGAGAGCCCGATGTAGGGCTCGATCCCAGGACCCTGAGATCATGACCTGAGCCGAAGGCAGAGGCTTTAACCCACTGAGCCACCCAGGTGCCCCGGTGCTTGGACTTCTTAGCTGGTGTTTGGCTTCCTTCAGAATGAGCATTCCAAGAGGCAGGAAGTAGAAGTTGCCCTCTCCTATGGAACGGAAATGAACACAGTGAAACCTCTGTCATTTTCTGTTCATCTCAGAAGTCATAGAACCTGTCTAAATTCACTCTCTATGAGACGACTATCTCAAAGGTTTGCCACTTTTCATCTGCCCATTCCCCAATCCTGTGACCCCCCAAACACTAAAAGCCTGATGTAACATTACCGTTTCATGGTACAGCTGTGCTGGGAGGTCTCCTGACTCTTGTCCTACGTACCTTCCATGGGAGGCAGGGTGGCACACAGAGTAGTGACATAGTACACGGGGTCACACAAACTTGGGTCCAAACCCAGACTGTGTCCCTTGTTAGCTGGTTCACTTTGGGCCAGTTATTCTTTAAGCCTTACCTTCCCCTCTGTAAAATGAAAATAGGGACAGCCCTTGTCTTACAGGGCTGTCGTGAGACTTGGATGGTACGTGGTCACCACTTAAGAAGCCTGAATTGTTAGTGGCCTGTCTCCTTGTTCAATACTTTCATGGCATTCTGAACTTTCCCTTTATAGCACTTAGCACAATTATAATCAACTGTGTTGTTAATTACTGTCTGCTGTCTGCCTCCTCCATCTGACTATAAGCTCTTTGAAAGCAGGAATCAGAATAAACCTAACCAAAGAGGCTAAGAATCTATACTCAGAAAACTATAAAGTACTCATGAAAGAAATTGAGGAAGACACAAAGAAATGGAAAAATGTTCCATGCTCCTGGATTGGAAGAATAAATATTGTGAAAATGTCTGTGCTACCTAAAGCAATCTACACATTTAATGCAATTCCTATCAAAATACCATCCATTTTTTTTCAGAGAAATGGGACAAATAATCATAAAATTTATATGGAACCAGAAAAGACCTCGAATAGCCAAAGGAATATTGAAAAAGAAAGCCAAAGTCGGTGGCATCACAATTCTGGACTTCAAGCTCTATTACAAAGCTGTCATCATCAAGACAGCATGGTACTGGCACAAAAACAGATACATAGATCAATGGAACAGAATAGAGAGTTCAGAAATAGACCCTCAACTCTATGGTCAACTAGTCTTCGACAAAGCAGGAAAGAATGTCCAATGGAAAAAAGACAGCCTCTTCAATAAATGGTGTTGGGAAAATTGGACAGCCACATGCAGAAAAATGAAATTGGACCATTTCCTTACACCACACACGAAAATAGACTCAAAATGGATGAAGGACCTCAATGTGAGAAAGGAATCCATCAAAATCCTTGAGGAGAACACAGGCAGCAACCTCTTCGACCTCAGCCACAGCAACATCTTCCTAGGAACATCGCCAAAGGCAAGGGAAGCAAGGGCAAAAATGAACTATTGGGATTTCATCAAGATCGAAAGCTTTTGCACAGCAAAGGAAACAGTGAACAAAACCAAAAGACAACTGACAGAATGGGAGAAGAGATTTGCAAATGACATATCAGATAAAGGGCTAGTGTCCAAAATCTATAAAGAACTTAGCAAACTCAACACCCAAAGAACAAATAATCCAATCAAGAAATGGGCAGAGGACATGAACAGACATTTCTGCAAAGAAGACATCCAGATGGCCAACAGACACATGAAAAAGTGCTCCATATCACTCGGCATCAGGGAAATACAAATCAAAACCACCATGAGATATCACCTCACGCCAGTCAGAATGGCTAAAATGAACAAGTCAGGAAATGACAGATGCTGGCGAGGATGCAGAGAAAAGGGAACCCTCCTACACTGTTGGTGGGAATGCAAGCTGGTGCAACCACTCTCGAAAACAGCATGGAGGTTCCTCAAAATGTTGAAAATAGAACTACCCTATGACCCAGCAATTGCACTACTGGGAATTTACCCTAAAGATACAAACATAGTGATCTGAAGGGGCATGTGCACCCGAATGTTTATAGCAGCAATGTCTACAATAGCCAAACTATGGAAAGAACCTAGATGTCCATCAACAGATGAATGGCTAAAGAAGATGTGGTATATATACACAATGGAATACTATGCAGCCATCAAAAGAAATGAAATCTTGCCGTTTGCGACGACGTGGATGGAACTAGAGGGTATCATGCTTAGCGAAATAAGTCAATCGGAGAAAGACAACTATCATATGATCTCCCTGATATGAGGAAGTGGAGATGCAACATGGAGGGTTAAGGGGGTAGGAGAAGAATAAATGAAACAAGATGGGATTGGGAGGGAGACAAACTATAAGTGACTCTTAATCTCACAAAACAAACTGAAGGTTGCTGGGGGGAGGGGGGTTGGGAGAGGGGGGGTGGGGTTATGGACATTGGGGAGGGTATGTGCTGTTGTGAGTGCTGTGAAGTGTGTAAACCTGGCGATTCACAGACCTGTACCCCTGGGGATAAAAATATATTATATTTTTATAAAAAAAAAGTCAATGAGCCAATACTAATGTAAGTAAATTATTAAATAAATAAAAGGACAAAAGACTAAAAAAAAAAAAAGCGGGAATCATATGTACCTTGTCTTTAAATCTATCCCTAATGTCTAGTAAAGTGCTAGACACACAGGGTACATATATTTTTAAAATATTTTATTTATTTGACACAAAGAGAGAGTGAGAGAGCAGACACAAGGGGAGGAGCAGACGAAGAAGAAGCAGGCTCCCCACCGAGCAGGGAGCCCGACGTGGGGCTCTATCCCAGGACCCTGAGATCATGACCTGAGCCAAAGGCAGACACGTAACCAACTAAGCCACCCAGGCATCCCCATACAGGGTACATACATGAGGTATGATGAATGAATGAATGCTTCTACTGGTTCACAACACTGTCCGGAGCTTTCCTGGTGTAATCAGTACCCTGCTCACACATGTACAGGGAGAGATTGAAGAAAGAGGCAGGCCACTCTAGGCTGGTAGTTGGCAGTTTTAATAATAGCAAAGGGAACTTACCTATGAGACTGGTTTTAGGATGGCAGCAAGACAAATGGATCCCCATGCCTACCCTCCAAATCTTAAAAGTTTATAAAGAGGCCCTAACTGGGCTTAGTCACGTTCACCATGCAGGTGTTTTACAGCAGCACAAGGCGATGTCCTTGGAGCAGCCTCTGGGACACAGAAAGGCAAGTGGAACCCACATTCTGAGGACTGGGACGGGAGTGAGAGCCTCCGAGTGCCTGGAGTCAGCTCATGGGTCAATCAGCAGTCACATCTTTTTATTTTTATTTTTTATTTATTTTTTATTTATTTTTTAAAGATTTTATTTATTTGACAGAGAGAAAGAGAGGTCACAAGTAGGCAGAGAGGCAGGCAGAGAGGGAGAGGGAAGCAGGCGCCCCATTGAGCAGAGAGCCCCATGTGGGGCTCGATCCCAGGACCCTGGGATCATGACCTGAGCCGAAGGCAGAGGATTAACCCGCTGAGCCACCCAGGTGCCCCAGCAGTCACATCTTTTTAATGACAGTCCCCAATATCCATATATGCAGAGTTGCTGGGTATAAGCATTAAATGTTTTGAAAGGCACAGAATTTGAAACTATGAGTTATAGGCTTTCTGAACCAGATACCTGTAGTACTATTCCTTCCATAAAATTTGTGCTAGTTCATTATGAAAAAGGTCAAGAAGGATTGATTAGTCAGAGAACAAAAGAGACAATCATCCTCTTTAGGAAAGGCCTGGCTCACAGTGATGGGATGAAGAGAAGAGAAAGGAGTGTAGGTATTAGTAGGGTCTGGAGAGTTCTGAGATGGGAGGAGATGAGACTTCACTGGGGACAATTTTAATGGGGACATTAAAATAGCTCTCGCCCAAACAAATGAAAGAGCACATCTGCAGTCACTTGTCTCATTCTTCTGCTATCAGTGAGGCAAAATGGAAGGACATTAGGAAACAGAGGCAATGTGGGTACAAGAAAGGAGTGGAAACAAGAGTGGTGTAGGGCTGAAAAGTAAGGCAAAAGATGCAATTACTTGCATTGGTGGAGACTAAAGAGAGGAAAGGCATTCTCCTGCAGGGTAAGGAGAGGTCCTCTGATTCATGGCTCTTGGGCACTATTGGGGATTTGCAGTCAAATAATGCATGGTTGGTGTCAGCTTGGGTCAAAGTGATAACAGGCTCCTTGCCTCTGTTTCCCTCTCTGAAATTTACAGGGAAGAGTGCCCGGCTGTTCACCGATCTCTAAGGATCACAGGTCCCGGCAAGGAAGGTGATCAGCATGTAATGACTTATCCCAGCTTGTTGCTGCTTAAAAGCATGTCTGTCTTCTTCATGATAAAGAGAATAAAGAGAGGATTTTTTTTTAATGCTATGTGCATCTTTTTTTAATAATTTTTAATTTTTTAATTAACATATAATGTATTATCAGCCCGAGGGGTACAGGTCTGTGAATCGCCAGGTTTATACACTTCACAGCACTCGCCATAGCACATACCTTCCCCAATGTCCATAACCCAACCACCCTCTTCCTACCTGCCTCCCCCAGGCAACCCTCAGTTTATTTTGTGAGATTAAGAGTCTCTAATGGTTTGTCTTCCTCCTGATCCTATCTTGTTTCATTTATTTTTCTGAGAGGATTTTTTTAAAGTTTTTTTTTTTTTTCCAGGTAAAATTGTTCATCTAACAAGGCAGGAGAATAAATCAACTACAAAAAAGAAAAAGTTCAAAAGAGATAAGGTCTTATAATTATTGCCATTAAAAACTTAAAAGTCTGCACGTCAAATAGCTGCTATTTATGGAGTTAATAGAGGAAGAAAATTGCAGTATGTGCTCAAACTTCTAATATGCCTTAGCCATTCTCATCGTTAATAACCTACAGGTAAAAATGCGTATGCTTAATTTTTAAAAATGAAAATAGACTGCTAAAGAAAGTTATTATTTGAATATAACATGTGACTAAAAAGTATCAACTGTTCTTCCCTTGTGGTTTGTGGCACTCTAATAGGCTTAATTACTGATGTCATTAGTTCTAACAGGCTTAATGACTGGTGTCTTCAATAATTACTATTTGCCTCATTGCCTTCTTGTCACACCAGGAGTACCTGCCCAGGGGCTCTCCATGGGGAAAGAGTTGGAAGGTCTAAGAAGGCTGTAAGGAAAGTATAGGTCAGATGATGCACTGGGAGAGGGAGCAGCATCTGGGAAATGAGCTCAGGATGAAGTGTGTGGCTTCTCATTGGTAGATCTTCAGCCACAAAACATATCCATGTGATTATGGCATGTGACAAACACAAGAGCTTTCCTTCTGTGATCACTTGCCTGAAGCCAAATCACACAGGACACAAGATAGAGCTTTAAAAGACATCATTACATCTAATTCTTATATTGAAGTAGGGGCCATCCAGGCACCCAGTTTATTACTATATGTTTTTAAAAGATTTTATTTATGTATTTGAGAGAGAGAGGGATCACACAGGGAGAGGGAGAGGGAAAAGCAGACTCCCCACTGAGCAGGGAGCCTGAGGTGGGGCTCGATTCCAGGACCCTGGGATCATGACCTGAGCCAAAGGCAGACGCATAACTAACTGAGCCACCCAGGTTCCCCTTTACTAACTTTTTCTCTGTACATACACATTTTTACTAAAATAATTATAGTGATGATAATTACTTACAATTATTGAGCATTTAATACGTTGTAGTCATGTTACCTTACTAGATAGTTTCTGCTGTTTAATCTATTTTACATATGGTAGAATTGAGGCACAGAGAGGTAAAGTAACTTGCTCAGCATACACAGCTAGTAAATGCCAGAACCATGATTTGAACATCAGAGCCTGACACTAAAGACCATGCTCTCGCTAATTACTGTTTAGAAGTCGGCTTATTCACTTAAAAATTTATTTTGAACATCTTCCCATGTCACTAAAAATTATATACCTGCAATATCTTAAAACAACCATGTAGGGTTTATTGATAAACATGTATCCTTACTTATCCATCCAATTCCCTATTGCTGATATCCAACTGTTTCAACTTAGAGATTTTAAATAATTCATGATGTACACTCTTGATGTTAAGTCTTTCCTTATCTATTTAATGATCAGGTCAGAATGGAGTTAAATTACCAATAGACTTGTAATCCACATTTTTCTTAAAAGAATCTTCAAGTTGATTTTTAGAAGTGTAGACCAGTGTCATATTGAGGAATGTTTCCAGCCAATGGCTTCTTATATCCTCTCATGCTCGGTTTATTTCTGGGGACCTATGCATTCTGGTGAAAGAGACAGACATCATGGTGTTTGGATGTGTTTGGTTTATGACTCTTTTCCCTATTCCAAAGCAAGAGAAATCCTTATTTTCCTATTTTTTGAAAGATTTTATCTATTTATTTGAGAGAGAGAGAGGGAGCATGCAAGCAGGAGGAGGGACAGAGGGAGAGTTTGTTTGAGGCTCTCCCTCTCTCTCTCCATGTTAAATAAATAAAATCTTAAAAAAGGAAAGAAAGAAAGAAAGAAAGAAAGAAAGAAAGAAAGAAAGAAAGAAAGAAGAGAAAGAAAGAATGAATCCATAAAGACAAATAATAAAATATTAACAGCAGTTCTCTCTGGTTTTGAGGCTATAAATAATTTCATTTCGTGATTGTTTATCTTCATTTTCTATTTTTTCAGTACACATTTATTTGTTTGGTAAAATTTCTATTTCTAAGGGTATTTTTAAAAAGATATTTAAAAAATTTCTTCAAGGCTGCAACAACTTTCTTTTACCTCTAAAGTAGAATTGTTTCCATTTAATGAGGCTATTCCCTTCAGCAGGGGTCACACTCATCTGTTCCTTCTGTTTTGAGTGAAGGTCAATAGTTCTATAGTTAAGATATTATACCCTTGTTCTTTTTACCTGCTACAGTTTCGTATATTCCTGAAGTTATATTCATAATGCTGGGTAGGTATGCATTTTTCTACAGTGAAAGTTAAAAAGTTAAAGATCAGCTCATTTAGAAGTGATTTCACTTCTAAAAGTGAGAATGGTACACAGAATAGATACTTATAATGACATGGCTTGTTACTGAACAGATGTGGATACCTTGGGCTTTCTGGCACACCTAGAATATAATAACCAACTTCTGCTAAGATCTGAAAGGGTTATAGAATTCCTGATTACTTATGTAACTTACAACCTACAGAAATTTAAGCACCCTGAACTATATTCTGCCAAACCAACAATATTCTTGTTGACCACTGCATTTCCATCCCCACGGGAATATTCAGAACTAATTATGGTGGATTTGTAATTTGGTGGTGATACATGCTAATTCTAAACACTTGATATATCACAACTTCTAACCTATAGATTTTGAACATCTCAGACTGTAGTATAACAAATCTGTTTAATTAGAATAGAAAAGAGGGCTTGTTGTCCACTCCATTTTTGTTCCCACAGAAATAAATGGAGGTAATCATGGACCCACCAAAGTCAACAAAAATGAAATGCTGGGTAAGATCTGCTCTGAAGTGAGACTTAACCCAGACTAGGCCATGGTGTGAATAACCCACTGCTGTACAGCCCACCCGGAGAAGAAAGGGAAAGGGGAGTGGGCTGTGTGACGGGGGAGCAACTACAACCCCCCATGCCCCTATCAAGAAGGCACTATATGATGGGATGGCTCCAGAAATCAGAAAAGCCCTGAGAAGAAGGCACAATCCAACATCCCTGTCCTCAGAGAAGAGAATTTAGGCTCAGTTCCTTCATGGTGGCCAAATCAACACTGTTTTACACTTCAGGCTAAGTCTCCCAGTCTAACTAAGCATTTCTCTTGCAATCTGGTGATGAGGAGAGGAAAAAGGCACTCTCCAAGGCTCCAAGTGTGTGGTAAAAAGCTCAGCATAGAGAAGATTAAAAATGGAAATAAGAGCAAATTCTTTGAGAGTAGGGTCTTTTTCATAGTTTTTTCTTTATTTTATTTTATTTTTTAAAAATATTTTATTTATTTATTTGACAGAGATCACAAGCAGGCAGAGAGGCAGGCAGAGAGAGAGAGAGGAGGAAGCAGGCTCCCTGCTGAGCAGAGAGCCCGACCCGGGGCAGATCCCAGGACCCTAGGATCATGACCTGAGCCGAAAGCAGAGGCTTTAACCCACTGAGCCACCCAGGCGCCCCCATAGTTTTTTCTATATACTCAGTGCCTAGAACAATGCTTGGCTCATAGGAGGCACTCAATAAATACTGGCATGAGGACATGGAAGAAAGAAAGAAGAAATAAGTAAATAAATACATACAGACATACATACTGAGGGAATATATTTGCTCTAGGTCCCAAAGGGGAAGTTTTCTCTTTGGAGTTACTGAGACTGTTGTCTATTCAGATGTGGCAATGGGCTGCCTTGGGGTCAAGTCTAGTCTGTGAACTTACTTTGATTAGCCATTATGTTTAATATGCCAGCATCTAAAAGTCAGATTTTACATTGAAAAAAAGTCTTATTTCTGGCTTCTCCGGATATATCAGAAGAACTAGCCACGCTGGGCCAGCTGCATCGACTATTGGATACTCATTTAGATTAGGCAAGTGTTCCTGATTCACCATAGTCCCTGTAAATCCTTTTGTGTCTCTAATTGAGAGCTGTCATTTATCATTATTCATGTGTTACTGTTCTTACAGTAAAGAGAAGAGTGGAATATTTGGGGGGAGGTCTATATTGCTATTAAACACAGTAAATCAAAACACAGGCCAAAATGACTGTCTCAAGAAGAAAAACAGAAGGAGGCATATTTCCTCTGAAAGAGGAAAGTATTTTCATGTGTTCAATATGCAAAGTATTGCTGAATATAGAACCCAATACTAAGCTCACTTTGCTCAATTAGTATACCATAAATACCTTGAGGTATTTATACTCTATATACTTGAAACCAAGAGGCACTTCAGCTCAGTCAAAGAAAAAATTGATATTTTAAAATTGGGACAGGTGCTTAAATAACTAGAAACTCCTGGCAAAATCTCAGTAACTACCTCCCTGAAATACCATCAGAAAGGGCAAAATAGGGGTGCCTGGGTGGCTCAGTGGGTTAAAGCCTCTGCCTTCACCTCCGGTCGTGATCCCAGGGTCCAGGGCTCTCTGCTCAGCGGGGAGCCTGCTTCCCCCACCCCACCCCCGTGCTCTGCCTGCCTCTCTGCCTACTTGTGATCTCTGTCTGTCAAATAAATAAATAAAATCTTTAAAAAAAAAGGCAAAATATCTCAGGTCCCATATCATCCTGAATTCAGCCCCATTATAGTACCTAACCAATTTTTAACACTTCTTAACTGTCTCTTTTAATAGATCATGAGTAATTTTTTTATACTTTGTCTTATTATTGTATCCTCCATACTCAGCACAGAGTAAGTTTATTGAATGAATGAATGAATAATCATTGTATTGAGCTAGACATTGGAAATGATTGTTTCTCAACTCTATGGATCTCTAACTCCAGTTCAAAGACTCTAGTTTAGTCTTTGTTTCTCATTTAAAAATAGCCCAGGTAGTTGGACGAAAATATTCCCCTCACCGTGCAACAGTCCTGATAGCAATCCCTCACAGACTGAGAGCCTTCCAGATTGTGGCAAATATGAATGCACTAACCTTTGCTTCACGTAAAAGTCCACCACCTTCTTGGAAAACAGCCCAGAAAAGAGGGGCAGTAGTGAACTTACTGATGCCAGAGGGCACCGTTCCCAGGACAGGGGGCCAATTTCCAGAAAAGGTCTCAGGGGTACACAGTCTGGAGAGCAAGGGAAGTCATGGGAACAGAGGACAAAAGCAAAGGGGAGAAGAGGCAAGTATTGTCTTCACACTCTCAAAAATCTAGTAGATATTTTCTACCTTTGAGTAGATATTTCTCTTTCAATTCTCTTTGAAAAATAGCTCAAGTTAAAATAAAAAGAAGAGTGTAACCTTGGAAGAGAAATCTCTGCCAGTGAATATAGAAGCAGCCATGCCCCAGGGGATGAGAGAAGAGCAAGGTGATTTCTTACAGATCCCTTTGTGTGATGAAGGCTACGACCATTCTCCCCAGAGGAAGACATGTGTGCTCACATGAACAACATTTTGCTTATATTTTCAAGGAATTCAAAGACTACCTCTCTCCCAAGCCAAACTGTCTCTGCACTTGAATTAATGTTCTACACCATCCTGATGTTGCCAAGAGTAACAGTCCCTTAATTTTAATTCCAGGCCATGGAGAGTTTGTAAAAGCCCCACCCCTATTCTCATCTGCTTTATGGACAATAACAAACCCCCAGTGACCAAGAAGATCCTCCTCTGCCCCTTCCTCCTCACTCTCCCGCAGTCTTCACCAAGCCTCCCAGAAAACTTGCTTCTTGTGAAGGGGGGAGTTCAACACAGAATCAAGCCAGCTTTCCCCAGGGAGCCTACCCAGAGTAAACAACATGCTTCAGTAACACTGCAACTAACTCACTTCTATTTATTTAAGATCACTTGGAGACCATTTCTGAAGGGCCAGTACACTGTAAACACAGCAGAGAATTGCCCTTCTAGAACAGGAACTACGCATATAAACATGGCTCCCCGGAGGCTTCCGGTAAATCCACTTTACACACAGGAGGACATAATGTGTCCTTGTCTCCCTGCGGTATTTCTAATATTCCCAGTCAATAGGGAAGTCTCCTTTCCATCACTGAGAAGGGAGCATAAATAAACCGAATGCAGTTTTAATGCCTTTGTGGATAATTAGAGAATCTGTGTTCAGGCTAAGGGAGAAAAAATAGCTCAGGATGGGAATCAAGCCCGTCTAAACCAGATGCAGGCAAGGGTGTTCCTGGGAAGCTGTGATACAAGCTCTGAGAAAAGAAGTGCTAGGGTGGACAGTCCCAAGGGAGAGTCAGCTCGTTCCCTGTTGTCCAGATGTTATGTTATGATATACCTGTTGTGTCATTCATTCATTCATTTCAAGAAACATGATCTATCTGTTTTTCATTTCTTTCAATGCCTTTCTAAGTTGGTGTTCATTCTCTCCATGGTCTGGAAGAAGTAGGCCAATAGATTCTTATTACCATTTATTTATATATTTCTTATTCTTTTCTTCTTCCTACTAGAATATAAGCTCCCCACGGGCAGAGTTTTCATTTGTAATAAGGCAGAAAATAACTCAAGCTTTTGGAGTGCCTTATTTCATTATTATGAATATTATTATTCCATGACCTACAGTATGAGTTGAAAAATATGGCCATAATAGCTGATAAAAAAATCCCAATTAACAAAATGCCATCAAAACTAAAACCACAACCCCATCAAACAAACAAAAAAACCCAAAATGGCCTGGAATATTTACAGTAGGAGCTTCGTCATTAAAGAATACCAACCTGGAAAAAGATCTTTATAAAATGCTTCTTTGATGTCCTATTTGTTAAGCCTGGAGCTGAAGTCTTTTGTAGGTAGGCAATCTCAGATCTCAACCTAATTTTTTGGAGAGCAATAAAAATTTTCATGAAAGCCTCTTGCTATTTTGAATGAAGACTCTTTTCAAAATTAAATCTCTTTCGGTTTTTAACTGTCAAAATAAAAAGATGAGTCCTGTGACTAAATTATCAGAGGATGAATCTAGGGTTTTCAACTCCTGCTGTTCACACACATTTCACATACACACATAAGGACTTAAAACACTCATTCACCTCTGTTTAAAAACAAAAAGAAAAGATAATTTCACTTTTGATAAAAGTGCATTATAAGTCATTTCCCCAGGCTGTTCCATCCCTTAAGGCCAACAGGATTTCAAAGTTAACCATCCTCAGAGAGGTTGCCTGGCGTGGTGATTAAGAACATGGAATCAGGAGGCAGCCTGCCAGGTGAGGGGCAATCCTGGCTCTGAGGCCTCTTAGCTGCATCAGCAGAGCAAATAACTTACCTCTCTGTGCCTCAGTTTCCTTAGCTGTAAAACTGTAGTTATAATAATACCTAATTTGGGGGGCTGTGAAGAGGGTTGAAATGATCAAATATTTAAAACAGTGAACACCGTATACAATAAGTGCTACATAAATGTTATAACCAGTGGTTCTCAACTTTTGAGTATGTAAGAATCACCTAGTGTACTTGTTACAAAGTAGATATTCTCTGAGCTAATCGACATAAATGTTAACTTAATAAAGCTGGAGGGAGTCCAGAGACATGGAGGTTTTAGGGTAGGACTCTGAGAGCTAACTGCCACACTTTCTAGGCAAACCCAGGTCTCTCTAGTAACTCAACATACATCAGCTTGCAATTTAAGCTAAAATCTGGTGAAGAAAAACTGAAATATGCCCCTTTAATATCTGTTCCCAGGGTCTTAAATGAAGAGTTCTTCGATAATTTCTGAGTGTTTCCACAGCCCAATACCTAAGACAGCACCTCTGTCATCCTCTAAAGCTGCTGGTCTTTCTTTTTCCCATCTCCAGCCATCCCCTCAGCTCAGTTGCTCAGAAGTGGGTTCCATAGTCTTAGATCATTCAACCAATACATAACAACATCTGGTTCTTGTCTCTAGCCCTTCATCGTTCTGGATGCCCGTCTTCCGCATTCCCTCCAGCACCAAAAAACAAATCAGCAAATCATCATCACTTCATGTATGTAGTAAACTACCAAAGGATATGACTCGCAGGCACCAATGCAAACATAGAGTGCACTTGCAAGTGAAATCCAAGTTCACGGTTGGGCTTCAGGTTTAATGTACCACCTCCTCAAACAGAGGGAAGAAACATAGGGGAAGGGGAAGGGGAACTCGTCAGGAGGAGCCCACACCCAGTACCAAGTTCAGGGGTCATTCTTGTCACTATTGTCTCCTTCAGAGTAACAACTGCACCAAAGTAAGGGTATGGAAACAAAGATCACTAACCACATGTGGAAGGTGGCAAGTCCCAGAGGAAAATCTTCAGAAAGGGAAATCGGTGAATACTTAAAAAAATTAGATCATATTATTGCCAACTGTCTTCTTTATAACTGGTTGCTAAGCTGTTAATTTTAACAATAAACTAGCTGTTCTTTGAGGTGTGTTTGCTGGAGTCCTGATGGAGGGAAAGAGGCATGCTAATTCCTATGAGGACAGGGTATTTTCGGGTCTTTTATTCCATTTCTTCTGACAGAAAACAGTATTTCATGGCTTTTTTTTTTTTTTTTGCCTGCAATAAAAGTGACCGTTTTTCAGAAAAAAGCTGGCCACCAGCACAAATGGAAGGCAGTTTGCTGACAGAGGGATGTGAAGAGAATCCTTGTGGTTGTGCATTTGGCCTTAGGAAGTATGATGACTAGAGCCTTACACATTTAGAAAAATCCCCGCCCCCCACCCCCAGCACCCCAGTTATTATGCTACAATGTGCTGTCCACAAGGAGGAAGAGGTGAAAGTGCTGAAGAGCCTCATCGTCTTCAGGCAGTTAGAGGGAGAGACACAGATGCAGAGGTACTCTCAGAATCTGAGCCAGCCAAATCCCTGGGATGTGTCCAGGGAACTCCTAGGCTGCCTCCACTTTCTTTATGCAGCAAGGAAGAGAAGGGCAAGAAGCCAGGGAATGAGACCAAGGAGACTTTGTTCTTACATTTGGGGAGGGGGGAGAAAGAAAGAAAATTAAAAAAACAGCCTTGTCTTAAAAATTATCTGGAAAGAGGCTTAACATCTCCCCCCAAATTATTCACTTATCAGTAATTAGTCTACTTAAAAATAAACTGTTTTGTGTGGCAGAAATGGTTGTAGATGCTAGGGAAACCCTCATAGAGATCCCATGGTAGTTGGGGTGGCGGGGGGGGCGGTTGGATAGGAATAAACAAATAAATATCTAATGCCAGACGGTGATAAATGCCAATGAAGAAAAAGCAAGTTAAGAAGGTACAGATGAAGTCAGGGAGAAGTGCCTACTTTCTGAAATCAAATAATCAGAGAAGGGTTCTCTGATGGTGGGAGGTTAGGGCAAAGACTGAGCAAGACACAAAAATTATCTGCAGGAAGAGCAGCCAATCAAAGGCCCTGAGGTGGCAGTGCATTTGGTGTGCGTGAGGAACAAGGGATCTCGGGTGTCGGTTTGGAATAAGTGAGTAAGGTAGAGAGGAATCTAGAGAGGTAACTAGGGCAGAGATCGTATGGGACATTTTGGAGCAGAAAACATCTATTGCTGGTAGAAGAACAATCACATTACTTTGGCATCATCGAGCATTTGTTCTTTAAAAGCAGACAGCTAGCTCCTTAAAGGTAGGAAAACCAGACAAGTGGCTCCAAAGGAAGATAACGAGAATTTATTGATTACGAAAGATTTCTTCCTGAGAAGCTGCCCACTACTCTGATTCATCTACATCATATACACAAAACCCCCCATGACCCAGAAATAGGACCCTTTCTTTAGATATCACCATCTCTCCCACACACTCAGACTCGAAAAGCATGATTTATCAGGCTCCCTGCATTCCATACTTCTCTGAGGAACTAAGATAAAATGTACTTTGCAGATGATTTACAACAGTCATTTTTCATATTCTCTCTTAAATGAAAAGTCTAAGATTAGGCCTCATTTAAATTGAAAATTTTACCCTAAAAACTTTTGGATTTCCCCTTAACCCTTTAAATCATTCACATCATTCACATTAGAAATGGACAGTAACTTCAAATTTATAAAGGTAAAACCAGCTTGTATGGAATGCAAGAAAGGTCTCCATTGCTGGTGGTTTTGCCAGGTTGGCAGAATGGAGGACAGCCAAGCTTAGAAGGTGGGTTGGGGTCCACTCCTACTTTTTTTTTTTTTTTAAGATTTTATTTATTTGAGAGAGAGAGAGAGAGAGCATGAAAGGGGTGAGGAGCAGAAGGAGAAGCCAGCTCCCTGATGAGCAGAGGGCCTGATGTGGGACTTGATCCTGGGACTCCAGGATCATGACCTGAGCCGAAGGCAGTTGCTTAACCAACTGAGCCACCCAGGTGCCCCCACTCCTACTTTCTGTTGAATAGAAATTCTCCCAGTCATTTTAGTACTTCTTGTTACAGTTTTTGTCCCAGACTATCTTTTCAAGAATACTGAGATAATGTCTCCCTTTGGAACAGAGACCATATTTGTTTCCCGACCAGGACAATTAAAAGTAATCTCTCCTCTGGGAAAAAGGTGTCAGGGGGAGGAATTGCTAAGAGCCCCTTTAAAAGACTGGGGTTCACTGGTAGGTGAAAGGTCCACCTAGGCCACCTCTGCATCTCCCCCATGGGACTCTGGGGCCAAGGGAAAGCAACTGAGCAACCTGACTATTCTGTACTGAGTAATAAACTGCTTTTTGTCTAATCTAGGCTGCTTCTGTCTTCTGCCAGCATGTATGAAATATGGCAAGATAATTGCTTGTAAGAAGGGTAAAGTCTCAGACTTTACAGTTTTTGACACCTCTGCTTCTCTCCCAAACCCAGGAAGTTGTCAGATCCCAGCTACCTCCTGTGATAGAATGCGATTCCCAAAGAGGTTCACGCAGAGCCCCCATCTGCAAAGTTACCCACAAAACTCTAAGAAATTACCCGTCCTGAGAGCAGCGTCCCCCATACCCTGGTCCCTTCCACACATCCCTCTGGAGCAGGCTGAACTAGGGCTAGTTCATTTGGTCATGGGGACGAGGGCAGGCAGGGGAGGAGAAGGGACCAGGGTGACAAGAAGTGATGATGAGTCTCCTTCAGCCCGCTCCCAGCTGTGTCCAGAAAGAACAGTCCACTGAGAGCTCAGACATCTGGGGAAACTATCCCAACTCCCCAGCCCGCACGTCCCCAGCCACCCCACGAGCTCAGAGAAGCGGGTCAGGAGACCAGGGAGCATAATGGCGTGGACACTTGGGAGAGGAGGGAGGCGTGTGCAGGGGGCAAGCCAGCGAGAAACAGAAACTCTCCTCAAGGCAGTCTCGAAACTTCTCCAAGCACCCGCGCATTTGAGATGACGACGCAGAGCGGCCAGGAGCACTTGTGGCTGGTGTTCTCGGCCATGCCCTTGCCCCAGAAGTCAGTGGTGAAGATGCCCCAGCGGAGAGGGTCAACGGACCGCACGTCGGGGTTGTTCACGTCATCATTCACGAAGTCGGCCTGCGAGGGGTGCCCGTAGCACCCACCGCTCCGCCGCCGCCTCGAGAGCCACGCTGCCCTAGTTCTTCCCGGGCGTCTGGCCTGCTCCCCGGCCGGAGCCCCGGCGGCGCGCCGCGGCTGCCCGGAGGTGGGCTCCGCCATGATGCGGCGGCAGCCGGATCTGCCGCCGGCGCCCCGCGCTCCGCCGCCGCCCCCCCGCGCTCCGCCGCCGCCCCCCCGCGCTCCGCCGCCGCCCCCCCGCGCTCCGCCGCCGCCCCCCCGCGCTCCGCCGCCGCCCCCCCGCGCTCCGCCGCCGCCCCCCCGCGCTCCGCCGCCGCCCGTGCCACCTAGTTGGCCCAGCTGCAAACAAACAGCAGTCCGCCCGCCTCCCCCGGCCATCGCCACCTCCTCCGCCCCACTGCGCATGCCCCGCTCGCTCTCGCCTCCACCCGCCCCCCTCTCCATCCCCGGACTAGGGCCGCCTCCCCCCCACCCCCAGCGCCCTCCTCCCCAGCCCCGCTCCCAGCCGCGCTCAGCCCGGGGCGCCCGCGTCCCCCCCGCCGGAGTTCGCGCGCAGGTGGAGCGGGGTCGCGGCGCGGGGCTGCGGGAGAGGCGGAGAAGGGGCCCCGGGGTCCCGCCTGGCGCTCCAGCCAGTACTCACGGCCGCCCCCGAGTCACGCACCCCCACCACCCCCACCCACGGGGCTAGGAGGGCCTCCTCTGCCGGCACCTCCCGGCCCAGGACCAGGGCGGGCTTAGCAGGTGCGCACCCTGAAACCCCACACCACCCCCCCCACCGCTCCAACCCAGAGAAAAGTGGCCGCGGCTTCCCGGGAAGTTCCCGGCTTTCAGCACCCCGGACAACAGCGGCGGCGGCGCCGGGCCATGGGCTCTCCCGCCCGCGCCCGCGCTCGCGCCCCGTCGCCCTGTCCGCGATCCCTCCCCTGGCCTTTCTGTCCCCCACCCGCCTGCGCCCCGCGCTCGCAGCCTCCGCGTGGGGGAGGCCGTGGGGGAAACGGAGCTGCGAGAAGCACCTTCCCGAAACCAAGAGAAAGGGTCTGCAGGCCGAGGGCTTCCCGCCCGCTCTGCGCGGTTTATTCAGGGGCGCCGCGGGCTGTTCGCCTTTCAGGCCTTTCGCCCTTGGGAAAAGTCCCAGCTTCGATTTGGGGTTTGGGTCTGGGCATGGACTTGCCTTCTGAAACATTCCTTCTCATTTTAGTTTCTACTGAAACTCTTGAGTTGATCGGGAGATGCCGAGCAAATTCCTTTTTGGTCTCTTTCAAGTGGATCACTTGGGTCTGAGGATGATTTTCTGGGCACTGCACGTGTTTCAACTGTTTCTGCTAACAGGATTGAGAGAGCTGCATAAGTGCTCTGCCTTTGCTCCTAAACTTCCCTAATGATTTTGTATTATTATATGTAAACGAATTAGATATTCCAAGGTGCTTGGTTACTTGATTTATCTTGAAGATTGCACATCTTTTAACTCTCAAGCTCCTTGAAACTTAGCATTGCTAAATGTTACTGTATTTAGTTATGTGGAATTTGACACATCCAAATAGGAGAAATTAAAATGCCTAATTTACCATTGATTTGGCTTTTTAAAAAAGATTTTATTTATTTGCCAGAGAGAGAGAGAGACAGACAGACAGACAGACAAACATAGTGCCAGAGATAGCAAGAGAGAGCAGAAGCAGGAAGGTGAGGGAGAAGCAGGTCCCAGCTAAGTAGGAAGACGTGGGGCTCAAACCCAGTACCCCCAGTATCATGACCTCAGCTGAAGACAGTCGTCTAAGAGACTGAGCCACCCAGGCACCCCTGATTTGGCTTTTTATTGACCAAGATTTTCCCAAACAAAAGGATTTAATGCCAAATATTTGGGTTTTGGTTTTTGTTTTGGAAAATTTCAGGCAAAATATTTGTGGATAGTTGACCACTCACTCAACGGGGTACATTAGCCTCGAGCAAAAATGGTCCAAGGCAGGTACCAACTTCTCCATTTTTGGTTCATTTTTGGTGACCTAAACTTTAGTTAATGAGAAATGAAATTGAAAATTCAGAGCATGAATGTTTACATACTTTCATCAAAATTATCATACACAGTAATAGTTTAGCTCTTCCTTGGGCTGAGTCTGTCCCCACACCCAGGACATTACCTACTCCCAGGCAGTTTACACTGGAGCCATTCCCTTTCTTGCCTGTCAGACTAATACACTTACACTGTGGGCATAATCTGGTAAAATGTGTAGTGGACTGGGTCCGATGCCCAAACCTGCTCAAAGTTGGTATGTGGAAATTAATTCTGTAATATTCTAGATGTTTATATTACGGTTCTCCAGAGAAACAAAACCAATAAAACATATGTGTTCTGTATAATACAGAATTGGCTCACCAGAGACTTACAGGCTCCAAGAAAACTGGAGACCTAGGAGAGCCAATGATGGGAGTTCCAGTACAAAGGCTGGAAGCCTCCAGACCAAGGAAGAACTGATTGTTTGAATTTGAGTCTGAGGCAGTTAGCAGGAGGAATTCCCTCTTATTTGTGGGGAAGGTCAACTTTTTAGTTTTATCCAAGCCTTCAACTGATTGGATAAGGCCAACCTCCACTGAGGAGAGTGATCTGTTTTACTCAATCTGTCAATTTAAATGTTAAGTTCATCCAGGGGTGCTTGGGTGGCTCAGTCGGTTAAGTATCCGACTCTTAGTTTCTGCTCAGATTGTGGTCTTAGGGTCTTGGGATCGAGCCCCACATCAGGCTCCACACTCAGCAGGGAATCTACTTGAGATTCTCTCTCCTTCTCCCTCTGCCCCTCGTCCTGTTCTTGCGCGCACACTCTCTAAATTAATAAATACATGAAATCTTTAAAAAAAGTTAAGTTCCTCTAAAATATCATCACAGAGTCACCCAGAATAATATTTGATGGAATATGTAGATACCTCATGGCCTAACCAAGTTGATACAGAAAATGAGCCATCACAGTTTCTAAGTGAACAGCAAAATAGAGTAGTAAAATTGTCCTTGTAACTATGTGCAATATGTTGGTGTGTTACGCTTTCCAGGAAACATGCTTATATATATTTTTATAGGAACTTTCTAGAGACACTTTTATCCCCAAAGGGTGATTCTAATAATACTTTTTTATAGAAAGCAGTCCTTCTCTTCTTCCTCAAATCACCTTCAAAGCCAGCCCTGCCCACTCTCTTCTCTGAGTTGCCTCCTTTTTCAGAGGGAACCAGGTGAGGTTCCTTGACGTTGGAGAGCAGTGAAGAAAGTGCTGAAGTGCAGAGAGCTGGGACCCCAGAGGGACCGTTGAAAGGGAGAGAAGAAAAAGAAATTTCGCAGCTTGGGCCCTGGTTTCTGAGCTCTCAGTGTTTCATTAAACTTTCCTCTTGATTCAGGGGCATCCATCTTCTATCTGGTTCAGATGACGTGTTTGGGATTAGTTTTTATTTAAGATATTCAGGTATCTTACATCTTCTCAGATACAAAACAATATTTTGAAATATTAAGCTTTTTTGGGAAGGGGGGAATCTTCATCTTTCTTTGCTTCAGTACTGCTCTGTGTTAAAAGAAATAGTATAATTGATATCTGAGAGACACATTTTATGTTAATATGCCAGTTGTAGACAAGAGACTATAGCCTGTTCAGCCACCATAACTGCATGAGCCAATTCCTATTACTCTCTCTCTTTCTCTCTTTGTGTATATGGGATATGTATATCTAAATAGTTCTGTTGTTCTGGATGTCTCCAACTTATACAATTTTTTACCATAAACTCACAAAGAGAATGATCATTTACTCTTAGCAGCCCAAATTGCACCTTTTTCCTTTCTTTCTTTCTTTCTTTTTTTTGTTAAAGAATTTACTTATTTATTTAAGAGAGAGAGAGTGCATGGGGTTGGGGGGAGGATGGGTAGAGGCAGAGGGAGAAGCAGGCTCCTCTCTGAGCAGGGAATCCTATGTGGAACTCAATCCCAGGACCCTGAGATCTTGACTTTAGCCAAAGGCAGATGCTTATCCCATTGAGCCACTTAGGCACCCCCCTCCCCAAATTGCACTTTTCTTTTAGGTGCTATACTTTTGACAGTAAAATCTACTACTATATCCATCCCTCTCTTCTCAAAGACAACAAACAACCCACTTGGTAGGCATCTCAACCCCCAAATGCTTCTTGTCACCCAGCTGACAACTAGGCCCCTTGGTCTTTTGATTCAGAAATACGCTTTCATTTTTGTAATACCACACCAGCCAAATTAATCAGGAGGGATTTGCTCCATAATGGAATTGTCAAATTAGAAGATCACTGAAATCCCTGAAGCGCCCCTACACATGATCAGATTTGGCTACTTTGGACATAGACTTATGTGTGTCTTATACTTAAATTAGATACAATTTGAAGAACTCTATGAAACTTCAGATTCCTTACAGGAGAAAAATTCTGCCAACATTGTCAGGATTATTGGAGCTGAGACATAATCAATCTTGCAAAATACCCTTGATATCAGAAGACTAGGAGGGAATAGGCCTATAATAGAGTGATTAGTAGAAAAGGACTAATTTTACCTTATGCTAGTCTTTGTAATGCTTCTTTTCTGCCTATTGAAAACTACTGGAAGGAGGTATGGAATTGTTCAACATCTTAAGAGGATAATTATAAATTACTTTTTGGTGATGCTGAATCCAAATAGGATCCTTTTTAAACTGATAACCGTAACACTTAAATTATTACACCAAATTTAAATTTTAAATGAACAAGACTTTTCAAACTTAACCTTAATTTAGTAATGGTGAAAGGAGGAGAAATAGGTATGTGGAATTGGGAATATTTTTGTTGCATTAGTTTTTGTTGAGAAATAACCAATGGAGAAGTTATTAAATCTTTTATTTTGGAATAAAAATTCTCAGGGGAAAAATGGGAAAGATTCTGAAATGAGAAAAGAATTAGTGGGTGTCCTTTCACTGGAAGGCTGGGCATTGCCTACATGTCCTGGCTAGGCTTATCTGATTCTTTTGTTGTTTTCTGCTGTTCTGCAACTCTGTAAATTGTAGAAAACTGGTAGTAATGCAAATGATTTTCATTCATAGAGACGCAAATGAATTTTGTCAGGTAGAGATGTAAGTGAGTATTACTCTGTGGATATTGCCCAGGTTTATATGTGTATTACATGTTTTTGTAAATACATAAGTAAATTACATATATTTGTAAATTTGGGTCGTTTGCTCTTAGAAGGAATATTTTGGAAATATTTTTGACCATGATGGGAAAGAAATATTTCTAATGTTTAAACCTAAAGACTTTGTTATTTTAGACATTTCAAACACTTCATCATATTTAGAACAAATATATTACAACTTTCCTTGTTGACCCAAAGAGAAATGAGCTCCCTAATGAGTTGCTCATGCATTTTATTCAGTGGTTGCTTGTTTTTTCAAGATTTCTCGGCTAAACATAAAAAAGCCCTGTGTTACTGAGTTAATAAGTCAAAGGGATTAAAATGTAAGAACAATGAATGTTTTTTACTTTTTTAACTAAGTATTTGTAGAGGTCAATGATTTAAGCACACTCAGAAACCTGCTGGTTTTACAGAAGTTTTTTTATTAACACTAGGAAGCATTCTTTTAGGAACCCTAAATATATAAAACAAATACTAACAGAATTGAAGGGAGAAATAGATAGCAATACAATAATAGTAGGAGACTTCAATATTTCACTTTCAACAATGGATAGATCCTCTAGACAGAAAATCATTAAGGAAGCATTGGCCTTAAACTACATGTTAGACCAGATGAAAAGAACATTTAGAGAACATTCCATCCACCAGCAGCAGAATACACATTCCTCTCAAGCACAGAGTTGCCAAGAGAGTAAATCTTAAATGTTCTCATCACAAAAAGAGGGTAATGGTAATTATGTCATATGATGCAAGTGTTAGCTAATGCTATGGTGGTAATCATTTTGCAATACAGTGTATCAAATCAACACATTGTTCACCTTCAAGTTACACAGTGTTACACAATGTTATATGCCAATTATGTCTCAATAAAGGTGGCAGAAAAAAGAGAGAAACCCACATTTTTAACCCACATTGAAATTGTAATGGGATGCAGGAATGTCTAAGAGAAGTAATCTATTTAAAAAAAAATCTCATTTTCTTTTACCATCTTGCATTCCCAAGTTTGGTGTCCTAAATCAACAAATCTGGAAATTTGGTGTCAGTTTGTCCAGATTCTTTTTTTTTAATACATTTTTAAAAAAAAATATTTTATTTATTTATTTGACAGCAATCACAAGTAGGCAGAGAGGCAGGCAGAGAGAGAGGGGGAAGCAGGATCCCTGTTGAGCAGAGAACCCAATTGGGGGGCTTGATCCCAGGACCTTGGGATCATGACTTGAGCTGAAGGCAGAGGCTTTAACCCAGTGAGCCACCTGGGTGGCTTGTCCAGATTCTTGAAGAACACCCCCCCCCCAAGCTTAACTGGCCTTATGCACATTATTTATTTTTAAGACTTTATTTATTTGAGAGAGAGAGAGAGAAAGCAGGGACAGTGGGAGAGGGAAAAGGAGAAGCAAACTCCCACCCGAGCTGAGAGCCCAACTCGGGGCTCAATCCCAGGATCCAAGATTATGACCTGAGCCCAAGTCAGATGTTTAATTGACTGAGCCATCCAGGCTTCCCACATTAGTTTAATTTTTATCTGAAAATATTGGTAGTTTACAATATAGAATAACTTTTAGGATGGTACCATACTTTAGAAACCAAGTTAGCTTGGCCAGTATATGAAATTAGAGGATGTCCAAGGAAAAATGTTTCTTAGAAGAAGTATTCCTTTTCTCATCCAATAGTGAAGATGAACTACTTCCAGTTCTTTTCAAGATTTTTTCAACATTCCAATTGATACATTAATTTCAATCAAATCACTCATAAGAGAAAGATTTAGAAACTATATAACATCATATAAATATCAGGCATCAATGTTAGAAATCCCTTTAATATCAAAGCTTACCTGATATATTTCTTTTAATAGCTAGGAAAGGTTTGACTTATACATATCTATATATGACGTATGCATGTATCTTATACATTTCTATGTATTTCTAATGATAAAAGCTATGGAATTTTTGTTCCAGTTTTGTTTTTGTTTCTAGGAAATTCTGAGTTAAATTTTCTGTTCAATTGTGATAGTTATCCTTAGGCTAAAATTTCAAAACAATTTTCCATGTTGTTATATAACCTTTGCAATTTTGTCATTTGTGCTAATAGATTTATTTTAGCTTTAAAAAAAAAAGATTTTATTTATTTATTTGAGAGAAAGAGAGAGCATGAACCGGGGAGGGGCAGAGGCAGAGAGGGAGAAGCAGGATCCCCGATGAGCAGGGAGCCCTGATGCAGGGCAATCCCAGCACCCTGGGATCATGACCTGGGCCAAAGGCAGCTGCTTAATCAACTGAGCCACCCAGGTGTCCCATTATATGCCTTTTATTTTAAACCCATATCAAATACTGACACGTACAAAGGATATACATAATGATAATGGAAAGAGGAAAATATTAAGGTTTCCTTTTTTAACTCATTTGACCTTTGAAAGATTTATAAGGTTTAACCTAATAGTGAACAAATGAATATGTTACCTATAATTACTTCAACTCATCTGGGGAAGTGATTATTTACCAACGTCTTGGTAAAATTTGCATATTAATGGGATGAACACTTTGCAACCACAGGTATATTCACTCCCTACAGCACCACCTGCTTTCTTAAAAATTACTAATGGGTGATTGGAGCTGGAAAAAATCTTTGAATATCGTCTCTATTTTTTTTTTAAGATTTATGTATCCATTTGACAGAGTTGGAGAGCACAGGCAGAGGGAGTGGCAGGCAGAGGGAGGAGGAGAAGCAGGCTCCCTGCCAAGCAAAGAGCCCAGTTTGGGGCTAGATCCCAGGACCCTGGTATCATGACTTGAGCCAAATGTAGACACTCAACTGACTGAGCCACCCAGGTGCCCAATAATCAACTCTATAGTAGTTTTAGATTTTTGTCACCTAGTAGCTCTTTACTCCTACATGTCTTATATTTCTACTCATACACATGTCTTATATTTTCTGAGTAAAATATCCTCAGAAACCCCTTAGATCCTCATTTTAACAATAATTCTAGAATTTAAAAAATATGTTTTTCCTTCCAAGTGGAAATAAAGCATGCCAATTTCTTTAAATCTGTAGACAATCTGCTGAAAACTTCCCAAGAACATATGAGTGTCTACTTCACAATCAAACTCAAGTTGCCCTTCTTAACAACATATGGAACTATAATATCACCTACGTAGTTCAGACAACTTATTTTAAACACCAGCTAATGTGTAGTCACACTTGCAATAGCTGGACTTAATTACAAATGCTGGCATGAAATTCTTGTTTCTGATTTTTTCTGCTATGTGCTTACTGTGAGTGCATTGGGGCAATTATGAAGTTCACCAGGCCTTCTGTGGACAGGGAATCTTTAGGAACAAAACATATCTAGGCACATCATTATAGAAATAGGACAAAGTTTGCATTTATTAGAATGAAAACAGCAGAAGCGACTATAAGAATCTGGAAGAACAATGCCATTCAGGCTGTCCCAATTTTTTCCTGCCATGTTCTTCAGTGGAATCCAAGGTATTGGATAATTTGCCAAGGAGCACTTTAATGTCTCAATGGCAAGCCAAGGAATTTTATGGCTGCTTATATGCCACACACACCGGAAGCAATTTAGGTGAAGTTGGTCTTGTGACCTCGTGATGGTTGATTTTATTCAGAGAAGTAATCATTCATTATCTGTTAAATATTTGTAAAAATGCTCGACATATTCCAAAATTAGAAGAGCGTTTATCTTTCAGCTAAATTATCAATATTGTCTTCTGGGCAACTCATGTTACTCAGATGTGTAGAGAAAAACTAGTAATTGATTAAATTTATGACTTATTTATGTGGGAGGAAGATCCGACAACCCATGAATGTAGTCAAGATTTTAATAATTCTGGGTTGTATATAGTTCAATTTCCAGAGAGAAAAGAATGGTTTTCTGAGAAAGGTTCATTTCCTTTTGGAAATTCCCCATGGCTTTGGCTTGAGGGAGCATATGAACATGTGCACATTTACACACATATTCACACATGCTTTTAAAGCTTCCTTCACAAAAGTGTTCCATTTCAGCTGGGGGAAGGTACAGGAAGGAAACGTCCAAGATTTGGAGTTTACTTGGACCATGTCATTAACATTTCCAATTTGTTGAGTGGTTTCCACATTTCCCAGAGGTCCTCATCCTGTGAAAGCTGATGGATGGGCTGACAGAAACTTCCAGGTTTGTGTTGGTGTAATATGAGCCACGTGCCTGGAAACAATAAGACAGCAATTTTCTGAGAGATTTACCTGCAGGAAAAGCCAGGAACATAAAAGCCTTTTCCGTTTCCCACTTTCTAAGCCTCTTCTTTTCTCTTAGTCCCAGGACGGGTTTCGGAGACTGCATCCTGTCAGGTTAATTGAGGGTGATGTTAAATGTCATCTCAGTGGCAGCAGCTATCATGGCTAGAAGGCAGAGACCCCTGGAGCGGGAATCAGAAGAGCGGGGCTCCAGTTTGGCCAGCATGGAGTCTTCAAGTCAGGAACAACAGAAGAAAAGGCTGCAGCGGTGAGAAAATGCCACTCTTTTCTCTTGAAAGCTGGATGAGGCTATCCAGTCATGATCGGTCAAACAACGGTTCAGGCTCCAGTAGTGGCTTCAAACTAGGAGAAGGCTTGTCCCAGTTAAGTCCATCAGAACCGGGCCAGACTGTCTAACTTCATGCGGGGCAATGTCCACAACACTGTGCTCTCAGAGGGCTGTACCTTGAACCTGGGTCTCTATGTTACAAGACAAGAAGGAATATGCGTCCTAGACTAAAAGAGATTTAGGTATGGCGTTCTAGACTAAATTGATGGGAGAAGCTATCAGTGGGGTCTTGTTCCCCAAGTCAGTCTTGTTTCAAGACTTGGGAGGCTCGAACTCACAGCACTGATATCAAGACATGAGCTGAGCTCGAGAGCCTGATGCTTAATTAATCGAGCCACCCAGGCACCCCTCCCCAAATCAGTTTTATAGTAGTAATCACCCTAAAGCCTGAGGCACCCCATCTAAGTCCATAGCCTATGCAGTATTTTTTTATTTAAAATGCACAGAACAGAACTGTGTCAGTTCAACCTACCATAGTCATTTCTTCTTTGGTGAAGTAAACTTTGGTATGTAGTATTTACTATTCATTTTCACATATTAATCCTTACCCCTTTTGAATCTTAAATAGCCATAAACTTAAAATAAGCTATCTGGATGTCTTAGGAAAATAATGATAACATAATTTCCTTCAATGGAATTTTGGTTAAATAGTGACCATGAAACAATCTATTTCTTTCAGGGTTTAAAAATTATAACCTTTCAACTCAGAGTCAACATTTATGGCCATGTGGCAAGATAACACAATGAAGACATTCACTAAGCAATGAGAGAAGAGAAACTTTTCCCTCTCCCTTTTCTAAAGGGTGAGCAGTCTGTTTGGTCCAGGAGGCATAAGTCCCCTTATAACCCTTAGGGCAGGGTTATAAGCCTTCTTGAAATTCAGGCTCAAGAGGGTGAAGGAGAAAGGTCAAACTGTTTTTCCCCCCCTTTTCCCCCTTTTTTCTAATCCTAGGTTTTGACTGGTGATCTATCTGCCCAATCCCAGGAGGTGTAGGATTTTAACAGCATGGTTGGTGGATGCCTAGGGCATGAACCCACAGTGCTGCCATCTTGGAAGTCTCAGTAGAACCAATGTCCAAGCCACATAGGCACAGAAGCAGTGGGAGCCATGCAAAGCAGGGCTGCAAAGAGCAAAGATGCCTGCCTTTGAGGAAGGACAAGAGTTCATACATCATGAGATGCTCTAGGTGACAATTGTAATGGACTCTAAGGTCAGAAACCCTCTTTCAATTTTTCTGATTAAATATGTCCCCCAAGTTTCCTGTCAATCAGAATATTAAATATCTTTCCAATACATTCAGATATACATTGATTTGGAAAATTTAGAAATGTAATGATTCTTGCATCTATGAATTAAGGAGAGAATTTATACATATTAATGAGGAGCTAGAGGTTTTATTCCCCACTTTCTCACCCTGTATCTAAAATGGCTCACTTGTCCTTCCTTCCTTCCTTCCTTTCTTTCTTTCTTTCTTTCTCTCTTACTTTCCTCTTTTTTTTTTTTTTGTTTTTATTTATTTCTTTAAGAGACAGAGGGAGAGTGTGAGCATGAGCGTCAGGGAGTGAGGAGGAACACAGGGAGAGGAGCAGAAAGAAAGAAGCAGACTCCCCATCGAGCAGGGAGCCTGAAGGCGGGACTCTATCCTAGGACACTGGGATCATGACTGAAGCCTTCTCGAAGGCAGATGCTTAACTGACTGCATCAGTTTTAGGGTGCCCCTAAAATGGCTGTTTCTTAACTAATGAGCAGCAATCACTGAGGGAGCTCCACAGGAGTGGCCACTAATAAGGGAACTAGTCGGAGTAAGGTCAGCATACAAGTTATACAGGCAAGTATAATGCCAAATACAAATTTTATTCAGAATAATTTGGGTTTGTCTATAAGCTGATGGATGTGATACATAGTAGCAAATAGCGGGTAGTCCACAATCTATCTACAAAGGCTGGCATGCAACGTGGTTTGAATATTGTCTGGTTCAAAATTTACCTCGGAAAACTTGTAATTAGCTATTAGCCAAGATTAAGTAATAATTCCCAGGTCTATCTGGGAATACTCCTAACTTTCAATCCCGAGTCCAGACCCACACTTTTAAGGTCCTTGGCTGAGAAATTGGCCCCAAAGTAGCTATGTGCTGGTCACTGTCAACTTCTCCTTGTATGGAGCAACAATGGGAAGGCCATCTGGGGCCATCTTTCCCAGCCGCAGCCACAAGTCAGAGGACAGGCTGGTCACGAGGCAGAAGCAGACTGGACTTCAGATGCTCTAGCTTGGTGTCAGGAGCCATGGGAGCATGTGAACATTGGCCAGCCATCATGAGATCTTTCCAGAGAATCAATCTGATTATGCTGGTTCAGCCTCCCATCTTCAGTCTAAGGCTGCTCCCCCGGCATTACCTCCAGGCTTCTGCTGCCAGCAGTACCTGACGGACTGATTGCTCTCATTAAATGAGTTTCAGAGGGTGATTTACTGTCTAAATAGATGAGGGAGCATTTCCCTAAGTTACATCTCATTTTACTAACATCACTAATTTCTCTGCTTTCTTGTGTCCAATCAGTCATTCCACTCAGCTATGCATTTTGTTAATGAGGCATTCACTCCCTCTTCCAGATCATTAGTGAAGATATCAGATTCTGACCAGACCTAATACCAGTTCCCATGGCTCAGAGCTGGCTTCCCTGAGAGCTCCCTGGGGAGGCATTCATCACTCCCGTACATGGACCTTCATTATCCCAAGCCAGTTTTAACACATTTTTTGTTAACTCACTTTTTAAAATACTTTTGAAAACATAGATATTAATGTTGACCCCAGATGCTCCTACTTGGGGGATGAAGGGACAGATGATCACATGATATATAATGTATGTAAACATGAGATTCTGGTTTCCACTAAGTGCATAGTGCACTTCATTTATTTGTTCCCTTTTGTCTGAAGAACAGAGAAATGATCCCACCCACTGGCTATAATCCTCTCTGCCATTAGTGCCTTCCAGCATCACACTTGTCTACTGATGCACCTTTTCTATTTGACAGGAGCTTCTGAATTTAGCATACCTTCTCAGCTACCTCTCAGGACATTTTGTGTATGTTGGGTTTTTGGATAACTGTGAATCTTATACCGGTGGCTAACATTTAATTTTGGACAAGCCAAAGATTTTATAACCAGAAGAGCAGGAATTATTTACTGGGCTCCCCCACCTGTTTTCATTGACCCTCAGTATAAATAGTGTTCTGAGTGTGTGGCTTAAATCAAAGGAAATAATCTGTTAGATGAGGCTGATTTTTTTTCGTTGTATTTCTAGGGTTGCTAGGTGTAGAAAATATTCAAATTCCAGGCAAGTCTTTTGACCAACGTTTCATCTTTGACATGACCACTGGAACAGGGTTTCTTCCTTCTATTAAAATACTTTTTTAACAAAGCGTTGGTATAATGAAAGCTGGATATAAAATTATATCTGTGCTCTCATTTTAACATGTAAAGATATGCATTTGGACACAATCTGAAAGAAAAAAAAACCTTGATTTTCCAAGATTGCACAATTCTGGGTAAATTAGTCTTTATTTTAGAATAATCCCAATTAACATTATAGAAAGAGTTATTTATACAGTATACACATATATTTCAGGTTAGGATATGTTCTTCCAAAACTATGAAAATCAGAGGTGTTTAAAATTTGTAGGGGGAGAGATTTTCTCCCCAAATCTTTCAATTTTGAGCCCAGAGTGGAAATGGATCTCCACTCAAAATGCTTTGGCATGTCCTGAGCCAAACTATTAAACATTTCTCAGCCAAAGACTCTCTAGTGCTAGGGTTTTGCCATTTCATCCTGTGTGTCATGTGAACTAGACTATGTGATCAGTAAACCATTCCACAATGTTAAGTATCTCTTCCATGATGACCTTTTATGCATATTCCAGCTACAATGATCCTTATTTAAATTAAAGTGCTAAATTAGCTTATGCTAATTAGTATAGCGTAATGTAGGGTAGTGTAGTATAGTTTATATGGATAGTAGATTGTGGCGTAGTGTACTGAATATTATCTTTTACTGTGGTCGGTTATACTATAGTTTAACATAGTGTGATATAATATAATATGGTATATTATAGTATAGTTTAGCATAGGGTAATATAAGTATAGTATAGAGGGATATGGTATAAAGTGGGATAATCTAGAGTAGTATATGATCTAGTACCAAGCTGCATAGCACCCATAGAGCACAGCAGTTAGAACAATGACTTTGGAATGACGGTCCTAGTTTCAAATCGAGGTCCTACCACATACTAGATGTATGATCTTGAGTATGTTACTTAATGTCTTTGGGCTTCTGTTTCATCATCCGAAAAATGAGGGTTAGAAATAGCTTGTGGGGTGACTAGGTGGTTCAGTCAGTTAACCATCTGACTCTCGATTTTGGCGCAGGTCATGATTTCAGGGTCATGATCTCACAGTTGTGAGATCAAGCCTCACTTCAGGCTCTGCGCTGGGCATGGAGCCTGCTCAAGATTCTCTCTGTCCCTCTCCCTTGGTTCCCAATCTCCACACTCTTTCTCTCTAAAAAAAGAAAGAAAGAAAAGTAAAGAAGCAGTTACCAAGCTTACCAGAGGGGAGGTGGATGGGGAGATGGGTGAAGTAGGTGATGGGGATTAAGGATCAAACACTTGTCCTAATGAACACCAGCTGACATATGGAAGTGTTGAGTCACTGTATTGTACACCTGAAACTCATTTACACTGCATGTTGACTAAATGGAACTTAAATAAAAACTTAAAGAGTAAATAGTTCACATGCCTTATGAGGCTTAAGTTGTTTTGAGGACCATGAAGGGGGAAGCACAAGCAGGTCACATGCTCTTAATAAACACTCTCATTTTATGCATCTCCCTGACGATGGCTGAGTGGTACGAGAGTGCCTCACTAAAAGCATCTAACAATTGGCTAGGACATGACTTAGGAGTGGGTGGATGGTTGCATATTTACTTCTCAAGTCTAGCATCCTAAGTGAACTTTCCAATCACTTGTAGTATTTCACAGAGACAGGAGAGGACCTTGAAAGGATATGGAGCTATGCAATCTCCGCACTATAGAGGAACACAGGAGAGAAGTGTTTTTAGAATGATTCCTAACTGATAAGCAGCTGCAGTCCTCTGTATCTTGGGAACAGCAGTGTGAACACCGTAAACAAGTGCATACGTTTTATTTCATGATTTTCTCTTCCTAAAGATCCAAAAGGAAAAGATCCAGATGTGCTAAGAGATTTGCTCTTCAGAATGTGAAAGTGGGGGATGAGGTGAGCCAGAATCAAGATGAAAGCCCACTGGAAAAGCCGTGGGTATCAAATGTTCAAGACATTAAAGTGTGTAAAAATAAATGTGGCACAAATTTCTTTTAGACTTGATTACTTACAACAACCGTGCCCATGGCTGGCTCTTATATGTTTCCGATTTAGAAGTGCTTGGCAAAGACATTTCTATCCTTGTATGTAAGAACCTCTATGACCCCTTTGGAAAACAACAACAACAACAACAAAAATCTCTAAAAGAACACGCGGGGTTCAAGAACCCACAGACTATGGGAGAAAAGAGAGATGTGGGTGTTGTAAATTTAGGACAATTTAATTAACAAAAATGAGATGTAATGAAAGGCACATTAAATTAGGCTTAGAAGACTAAATTCAATGTATGACTGGACATTTTCTAGGGTGGTGAGCTTGGGAAAATTTCTACATTGCACTTTCCACATCTGTATGACAGAGAAAATATTACTGCCTGTTCCTATCACCCAGAGGCCTGTGGTTATCAAGCGAGACCATGTATGTGAGACTACTTTGAAAGATGAAAATGCTATATGCTGACCCCATTGTCCTTACTGAACAGAAGAGGAGAGCGTCAGGGGAGCAAGGAGGAAGAATAAGGGTTTAGGAAACAGATAATCCTGTGTTTTGTAGTAACTCTGCCCCTTCTCTTAGAAGCTTTGTGGGCCACAGAAAAGTCCCTTAACCTTTCTTGGTCTCAGTTTCCTCAAATGTATAAATGGATTTACTAAGTACTGCCTCAGAGTTGTTTTGAGGATTAAGGGAGATAATATAGGTAAAGTCAGATATTCTTGTTTACTGTCTTGAAGCTGTGTCTCCTGCCCCCGAATGTGTCATCCCTATCTGTTAATCATAAAAATACTTAAATTTGGGAGGCTGAGCGACCTACACCAGCCTACCTAGCTATATGTCTGCAGATGTGGAATTCCCACTGAAATTCTCTTGATCAGATTATTTAACAATTCATTTTGGAAATTTTAAGAACCCAAGACCTGGAAAAAACCTGATTTGACTCAAATTATGATGATTATAGCTCCCATGAAAACAATGAAATACATCTGGTAATTTAGCATTAAGACAGAGTATTTTAGAGGCTTTTTCTCTTACATTGAACAATTTTCTTGCAGCTACATTTCAACTAAGCTTCAAATGCACTCTTTCTCTGAGGATCAAGTTTTTTACTGTTTATAAAAAGGGGGGAAGAGGTTAGTGAGATTCAAATTTCTTAAGCAAACCAGATGTATTTAAGAGCACTCTGAAGTTTGTGCCTGTTCCGGTGACTGGAACTAAGTCAGCAGAGTCTGCTTCCTACTGAGATAATAATAAAAATGTTGTTAACTATATTCTATGGTATATATCCTAGTATATTATATATAATATAACATATATAATAATAGTTACTATTATCACTATCTGGTCTTCCAGTTTGCACAAAGAACCTTTGAAGCAGGCTTAGAACGGGGCACTGGATGGGTGACATCCCTCTTTATATATCTCAGTTCCAGCAAAGCCAAATTTCTACATAACTTGTATCTGTTCTAATCTCTCTCAGGCATGAATTTCAATGTAAACTCTACTTATGTGAATAGAAAAACATCATATCTGGATATCTGATTTTTACCATATCGAGCTAAGGAGAATTTCCCTCTCGCAACAGCTCTCGACAGAACTAGGGCACTCTCATTATTTTTTAAACAACTGTTGCCTCTCACTTAAGAGGTAAGACCCCGTGCTTGGAATCTATCATGCTTCCCCAACATATGGTGTGCCATGATCCCCATCTCTCTCATTGAGCACATTAGAGGCAGACATGTTGGGACATTTGTAGTTTTGTGACGTCAAAGACGGGTTTGCTGTAAGCTTTGGTTTGACAAGCCTTGAACCGTTTCCCAGCTTTTTGGAGATATTACTCTATTTTCCATGCATAATGGATCTATCTTTGATGCTGCCAAAATGTGGTATATGGGAAAGATAACATGGAAAGTTTCCCATGCCTCCAGAGTTCTAGTTCTTTTCCAATTGTGTGATCTACACATACGAGTTAGGGCTTGGGTTCTCTCAGGAGAGCAATTACCACTATTATATTACATTGCTGAGCAACTCATCTTTATGTCATATGGGGTGTCTAGGCATTCAGGCAACAAAAGCTGAGGTAATACAAAATAGTGGCTAATAGAGTGCCCTCATTGATAGAAGTCATTTTTAATTTCTAAGGTGTAGGGGTTTTGCAGTTGAGGAATAACAGTAAACTGAAACACACACACACACACATATACACACACACATGGAACTTTCCACAGTAAACATTAAAAGATATGAGTTAGAATGGGAAGAAATCAGAGAGGGAGACGAACAATGAGAGACTTTTGACTCTAGGACACAAACTGAGGGTTGTGGAAAGGGAGGTGATTGGGGGATGGGGTAGCTGCCTGTTAAGGAGGGCATGTGATGTGATGAGCACAGGGTGTTATAGGCAACTAATGAATCATTGAACACTACATCAAAAACAAAGGTACTGTATGTTGGCTAATTGAATGAAAATTAAAAATAAATAAATAACAGTTAAGAAATTTTTAAAAATACAAGTTATTATTATATTATGTTTGTAAAAAGAATGTGATTATATTTTTCTAATTCTTTCAACACCATAGACTCTTTTATAAATATAATTTTCAAGTTTTGGGTGTATAATTTACATATGATAAAATGTACATCTTGAAGGGCACACAGTTCAGTGAGTTTTGTCAAATGTATACCTCCATGTAAACTCCACTCCAATCAAGATATACAATATTTACCTCGTGCTTGTGTACATCCTGTCCTATTCTCCTTGCCTCATAAAATCACTACTCAACTTTCTGTCACCATAGATTAGTTTTGTCTCATCTAGAAATGTATGCGAATGGAACGAAGTATCATGTACTCTGTGTCTACTTTAAATTCTGTATGTTCTTGAAATTCATCCACACTGTTATCTGTGTTAGTGGTTAGTTCCACCTCATTATTGTAAACAATCTCTGTCTTCCCATGGTGAAAACCCTCTTTCTCATCTACAACTTTCTCATCTCACCTATATCTCATCTAGATCTATATCTCATCTATATATTTACTTACTTGTTTTATCCTATGAAACACACAAATTATTTCAGAATTACCTTGTAGTTCATTAAGCTTGTTTTGATCATATTTCTTAATATTTTCTAATAGAAAGGTAGAGATGTACAGTATGTTAGGCTTTGTGAAGTGTTCTGAAGGGGCCACTAGGGCTTCAAAAGTTGGATCAATGAGACACGATGACAGTTGAGCTTGGCTCTGATGATATTCTGAGGATATGACCACTCTAGTTTTCCTAAAATGAGGTGCTTTGAGGTGGTCTTTGTTTGGCACAATGGCTTTACAAAATTGCTATCATTTGATCATTTTGGCAACAAGCATATAAAATGATATAATAAAAATGGGTTCTATTTATTAAACCCTGAGCACCCCATACTTTATCTCATTTAATCCTGGCAATAACCCTGCAAATCAAGTCTTACTGAGAACCTAACAGCTATCAGTTCTTATGGAGCTTATCATCTAAAGGAGAAAGCAGATGTTAATGAGAGTATGATAGTTGTTATGCTAAAACTAGGAGCAGTGAGAACATTTATCAGGGGGACCTAATCTAATCCAAGGGACAACTAAGATTTTGCTGAAGAAGTGACCTTTTCATAGGACCTTAGAGGACAAGTAGAGTTAACTCAGCCAGAAAAGGGACTAAGAGCCTTCCAAAGTGAACAGCAGGTATGGAGGCTTGGAGGTGAGAAAGGCCCAGACAGGTTGGAGGAATTGATAAAAGTTTTTGTGTATTTAGAATCTAGAGTTGAAGGCAGAGGGGGTCAGCTGAGTCACGCTGCACCTGACTACAGGTTTGGATAGTAAGAATGGGTTTTGAATATTGTTCACTCTGGATTGGTGGTGATGTCTCAGAGTCACCTGTGTACGAAGATCCAGAGCACTGAATTTCAGTGGATTGGCAAGAGAATTCAGAGAGGAAAAAAGTCTAATAGTCTCTCAGGTCAATCGTTGGAATACCATGATGTCAACTTATTTACAACACTCACTTTGTAAGTTACTTTATTATTGAGATTCTAGTTTCTATTCCATCTCACCTCTGGAAAAATAATTCTTATCTTACGAGTAGTCTTTCTGAGGTAGAGTTCAGAGAACATACGTAGCGTGTAGTGTAAGGACTGGTTTCCTCCATTATGCTGTCTTTAGCTAAACAAAAAATTTAATTTTAATATTGTTAGTCTGATAATTTTCATAGATAATATTTAATTTTTAGTAGGTAATGGTTACCAACTAGAACACTTCTGTGTGCAAAACCCAAGGAATTGATTAAAAAACAGTCAGTGATAAATATCTGTATTTTAAAGGCAACATTTACATCATAAATTGCATCTCTGTTTTGCATTTATAGTAAATAAATAAATCTAGTTTTTCGAATCCTCAAGGCAACTGTGGGGAGACCAAGACAAATTCGGTCATTAATCACTTTGTGAAAGGAGATGCAGCAGAACGAGATCTGAAATGAAGCTCACTGAGCCAAAATAACACAGGTTGGAAAGTGTGTAGATTTCCTGGTCCACTATGAGAGTCAAGTAATATTGGTGTTTCTGAAGTCTGTCCTAACCTAAAATGGAGAACAATGATGAAGAAAACATACTTTCTTGGAATGAGCAGGTTGGAGACTGAGGAAATATGTTTTAGGTGTTGAAATTATTTTAGAATTAGGATGAAGTTAGCATCCCCATTGGTATTACCTGTCAGGTAGGACCTGACATTATTGGAATAATAAAATATTAGAAAAGTGGATTATTTATGCTATCAGTTTGAAAATTTTTCTTTAAAGTTTTATTTATTTATTTTTGCTTCAGAGTGTTTCTAGTTACAAACCCAGGCTGTTAGGAACATCATAAATATAGAAAAGCTCAACAAAATCAGGGCTCTGTTGTCATGACTACAGTTCCTTTGAAATTCTAGATATTTGAAGTACTTAAGGAATAACCCCAACGGACTTTATTGCCTTTAGGCTTCCATCCTTCATAAGGCCCATGAAACCATCTTTCATCTTTCTCTTTTCCCCTTTCTCTGCATAGGTTCTTGGGGAGTGTTTCCCAGTCTACCCCCCACCAGCATGTTGGGTTGCACAGGTCCAGCTATGTTGTGCCCCTAAGCTCTGGCCTGGAAGGCAGCCTTGGCACCCTGACCAGTCTTGTCTCCTTTTGGTGATGAGTACTGTACCCATTGGTGGTGAGTACTGTATCCATTGTAGTACTATACCCACTGTACTGATCATGCTATTTCTGGGTTGAGAATCTGCAGAGGCTCCTTTTTTGCCTTACAACAGGAATCTAAATTCTTTTTCCGGCCTTCGGAACTACCACTACCAGGGTACCTGGTTGACTCAGTGGGGAAAGCGTCTGCCTTAGGTTCCGGTCATGATCCCAGGGTCCTGGGCTCCCTGCTCAGTGGGGAGTCTGCCTCTCCCTCTCCCACTGTGCCCCTTGCTCATATTTGCTCTCTCTCTCAAATAAATAAATAAATAAAAACTTAAAAAAAGAAAAGAAAAGAACTACCACTACCTTTTTTACCTCTTCACCAACAAGCAGTTCTTATTTTCTAACATGAAGGATCTATATACTTCATGGATTCATTCAGCATTCCTACTGAGGAAAAGCCAGCATCAGATTCATATTTTGATAAGATCGTTCTTTGACTGTGCCAAGAGAAGTGGTAGGTGGTCTGTTGGGGGGACGCACAGGAGTCCTGGTGGTTGATGAGGGTGGCTTGAAGCAGGGTCTGGAAGGTAGAGATGGCATGACATATCAGTGTTGCAACTGATCACAAAACTTATCAAAAAACTCATTGTCCTTAACTTGCTTACCAATACTTTAACCTTCGAATCCCACTTGAATGGCTGCTGTAGCTCTGGGACTCACGGCTCTAGTCATGGGATCTTGGAAAGTTGTAGGTTTTTGGTTGGTTTGTTTGTTTTTTAGTTTTTGTTTTTCCATTCCTGAAAGGAACATAATTATAGTACCTGTCCTAAATAGTTCTTTTGAGGCTTGAATGGCTCAAAGCTTGTAAAGGTTATAGCTCAATGCCTAGACTGTAGTAAGAAGGCAATAAAAGTTACTAGTATTGCAACTGCATCTTTCCTAATTACTCCACACCATTTGGTTTACGTATAGAACAGAACCATTTACTCTTAGAACTGTGAGAGTGTCTTACTGTCTTCTTTCATTTACACGTTTACAAATGTAGTCACGGGGTGGGAAGAGGTGATAGTTCCTTAATGCTAGATCCAGAGAGAGAGATTTGGTCCTCCACCTCCAAAGGCAGTGCCTTTTTGTCTTTGACCATAGACCTTTTTCTGTATATCAGCATATGTTTTATCTCAAGTAAAATTTAAGCAACTCAAATGTGTGGCTCCTTCCCTGGCTTTTGGCCCAGTGCACAGCTGGAAGCCTTGCACAAAATGCCTGTGGTAATGTGGAGATGGAATCTGATGCTTTATTTTACCGATTAGATTAAGTGGCTTTAGGAGCTAGACTAGACCATTTTCAGTTCCTACTTGCCACATAATGGAGAGATTAAAGCAACCTAAGTAATAATACTTTATTTAATAATAATCTTACCAGGTGTGTTTTCTAGATTATTAGATCTAATACTACCTACGAATCTAATACTTGAACCACTCTCTGGGAGGAAGTGAAGTACTTCTGGCTGTGACAATATGGTTAGGGTACCTCAGAGTCTGCTCAGGCAAGAGCATTTGCAAATTGGCTCTTCCAATTTCCTGGGCCCTGAGGGAGAATCCTGTTCATTGTCAGTCTTCACACCATGCGCCCCCCCCACAACGAAACCAGAGCCAGCAATTAGAAAATATTCATGTAATTTTCCATTGCCTAGGTGGAGATGCATATGCAATCTCTTGCATTGGGTTTAGCTGTTTAGGTTCTTTCACAAAGTCAGTGGTGCAATGGCAAAGAGAGAAGGAGAGAGAGAGAGAGATACTGGGATGGCAGATAGCGAGAAATTTGTTCCTCTGGAGTCTTATATTAGGAAAAAATTCTTTCTCTATAACATGGTACTTGTTTTGTTTTGTTATTTTTAAATAGGTTTTATTTATTTATTTGAGTGTGGTGGACACATAATGTCACATTAGTTTCAGGTGTCCAACACAGTGATTCAACAAGTTTATACATCATGCTAAGTTTAACATGGTATTTGTTTTTTGTGATCATATAAAACTGAGTGTCCCTTGGAGGTGGCCTAATTGGGATCAGTAGAATGTTAACTCTCTTACTGAATAATGGAGAGATTAAATTTGCTAGCTCAGCTACTTAGTATTCACTGAGGTGATGGCTTTGAGGCTTTCTATGGGGAAATACATTCATTCACAATTGCCATTGAGGAAACTTTTAGTCCTTAGCTTATGGTGTCAACAATTTTTTAATATTACCTGTGTCTCCTTTTCTTACTCCCCTGATTCCATATTATCTTTCTCATTTTCAGTGTCTGTTTTTATTTCAATCTTCCCTTATTTCTTTTCCTCATCTCAGTTTTTAACAATAAACTTTATTGTTAAAACTTGCCAAATTATTCCCCAAACAGTAATAACTATAACAGCAAAAGACTGTCATTCTATCCTCATAATATCTAACTCCAAGAATACTGTTTCATGAGAGTGATAGCTTGCTTTTTCTTCCTTCCTTTTTCTTTCTTTCTTTCTTTTTTTTTAAAATTTTATTTATTTATGTCAAAGAGAGTTAGCAAGAGAGGGAACACAAGCAAGGGGAGTGGCAGGCAGAGGGAGAAGCAGGCTCCTCACTGAGCAGGAAGCCGGATATTGGGCTCCATTCCAGGACTCTGGGATTATGACCTGAGTCGAAGGCAGACGCTTAAAAACTGAGCCACCCAGGCGCCCTAGAATGATAGCTTTAAAATCAGAAGTGATGTTGGGCAGACTGATAGCTATTTGGATAGCCTTGTCACATGCCTTCCCAAACTCTTTGCTGCCTGAAGGAGGTTGAATATAGCCCTGAAATGTCCCCCACTAATGGGTCCGTGATTAAAGGAGCGACCGAGACTGGTATAAAGCGAAGGTCAAGTAAAGCTTTATTTCGTGCCAAGCATCAAGAGTCAAACTGACCAGTTGGGGCCGCACCTCTTACAGAGAGGGCGACCTCTCTCTGCCTTACAAGGGCTTCTCTCTGCTTTATGGGCAAAGGCCATGTGGTTGGGTCTGGCCATGCACAGGTGGCCAATGAGATTATAACACACAGAGAAAGCCTGCACAGTCATGTTAGGTCACACATAAGTGACCAATTGAATTACAATTTACCCTATAGTAGACATTTGAACTAGCCTATCACCTTGGTTAGAATTGGTGCCCAAAAGGCGCCCAAAGTGCGGGGCCCATACTCCTTGGTAGCTAGGGAGACAGTATGCGTCCCCCCACTGATTGGATGTCTCCACCTGGTCTGACCCACCCTTGTATTTGGGCTTTGTTACCTGGGATTGGTTTCTAGGACTTGTTTTTAAGTATGTCCCCTGGGTAGGGGGACAGGGTCAGTTTAAGTTTTACTGCATAACAACAAAATCACTGTTTAACCAGATGGAATCGCTCTGGCTAAATAGGCCCTTACATTCCCCACTTTTCTTTGGAGATTAGTCAAATCTTTGACTTTTCAGCCAGTTCTATGTCCTCTTTTGCCAGACTGTCTTTAATGACTCCAGTGTGATTTACCCAGAAACAGCATTTCTCTCCTAGGGCTATGCAGAGCCCCCCTTTTCTAGAAATAGTATGTCAAGCCCTAATTGTCTATATTTCCCACCTATACTTTAACAATAGGAGCAACAATGAACTCAATAAACTCATTGTTTGTTGAGTCTTAGCTTTAGTCCACCATTGGCGGGGTCCATCGGCAGTGGCATCCATCTCTGGGGGGCGTCCTTGTCCTCAGCTCGTTTGACATGACCCATGTGAATCCAGGCCCTGATGCCTTTTATTTTTATTGCCATGGGGGTGGTCAGGATGACAGTAAATGGTCCCTTCCAGCGAGGCTCCAAGTTTCCCACTTGGTGGTGGCGTATCCAAACCAAGTCCCCGGGTTGGTAAGGATGTGGTTCCACCTCCGTCTCCATCTCAGTGTGGGCAGTTCGGATCCCTGCATGGGCTAGAAAGACTGATCAGTCATTTCTGCTAGGGCAACCTCTTGTAGCCGAGGGCAGAGCATGGGGGCGGGGGGGGGGCTGTCTCCCGACCATTTCAAATGGGGTCACCTTGTTTAAGCAGGGTGTACATCACGCCCCAAGGAGGGCAAAAGGAAGGAGATCCACCCATCCATCGCCAGTCTCTAGAATTAGCCCAGCCAAGGTCTCTTTAAGAGTCCGGTTCATTTTCTCTACTTGTCCAGAGCTCTGGGGCCAGTAGGCACAATGTAGCCTCCAACTGGTGTCCACGGCTTTGGCCAATACCTGTGAGACTGAACTTACAAATGCAGGGCCATTGTCTGACCCGATCGTGAGAGGCAGCCCAAGCCTAGGAATTATTTCTTCTAGTAGCTTTTTGGCTACCATTCCTGCTGTCTCATGTTTGGCAGAAAAAGCCTCTACCCAGCCTGAAAATGTATCTACAAAAACTAACATATACTTGTGCCCATATTTTCCCAGTTTCATCTCTGTAAAATCTATTTCCCAATAAATTCCTGGTTCCTTACCTCTTTCTCTTTTCCCTCTTCCCATTCTAGCATTCTCATCCCACATTGACTGCCTGGCATTGAGCACATCTATCAACCACATCCTGAGTCATACGTCCTAATTTAGAAACCTGGAACTGCTTGCCCATAAGCTCCTTAAGCTTGTGTGTCCTCAGATGAGTGCCCTGATGTATTTGGCTTACTAATTTCTTTCCTAGTCTTCGAGGAAGAACTAACTTTCCTGTTCTAGTCTTAGCCCAATTCCTTTCATAGTCTAATTTAGTCCATTTCTGTAAATATTTTAAATCTTCCTCTGAATAGTCCGGTGTTTCTGGTAGGGCTGGAGCCAGGAGTGTAACCAGCTCTTGGCTGTTTCTTGGGCTTCTTGCTTCACTGTCTGATCTGCTAATTGGTTTCCTTTTGAAATCAGATCAGTCCCCTTTTGGTGTCCTGGGCAATGCATAATGGCCACCTCTTTTGGGGCCCAAATAGCCTGGAGGAGAGCCAATATCTCTCCTCTGTTTTTAATTCCTTTTTCTTCTGTTGTTAATAGGCCCCTTTCTTTATAAATAAATATAAAGTCAGCTCCGCTTTCTGCGCTGAGGTTCCATGGGGCAGGGCTGCCATCCAGAGTTCCTGCTCAGGAGAAACCACCACAGCCCCCGCATACCTCTTTCCATTGACCATGTAACTACTCCCGTCTGTTAACAGAGTCATCTCTGCATCCGGGAGGGGAGTTTCTCTGAGATCCGGCCTTATTCCTATGACTTGGGTTAGGACCTCCCCGCAGTCGTGTGGGTGGTCAGCCAGCTCCTCTGGCAGCAGCGTGGCCGGATTTAGCACTGCTGGGGGCCGGAAAGTTACTTTTGGTTCATTGAGGAGGAGGGCCTGAGACCCCTTCACTCGGGTGTTTGTCATCCACCGGTCTGGGGGAGTCTGGAGAAGGCCCTCGATAGCATGGGTGGTTGATAGTGTGGGTGGTGGTCAAGATGAGATTTTGACCCAAAGTCAATTTACTTGCATCCTTGATCAGGAGGGCCATGGCAGCAATCATGCAGAGGCATCGGGGGAACCCAGCTGCTACTGGATCTAGTTTCTTGCTAAGACAGGCTGCTACTGGCCTTTGCCAAGGCCTCAGAGTCTGAGTCAAAACTCCTTTGGCCATCCCTTCCTTTTCATCCACATATATGTGGAAGGGCTTGGTAACATCTGGGATGGCCAGTGCTGGGGCACTCAGTAAGGCTGTTTGTAATTCCCGAAATGCTCCTTCTGCCTCAGCTGTCCACTCTACCATAATGAGTCCTCCCTGAGTCAGTTTGTAGAGAGGTCAGGCCATCTCTGCGAACCATGGTATCCACAGCCTACAGTAGCCCACCATCCCAAGAAACTCCCTCACTTGTCAGGCCTGGTGGAGCAGGGGTATCAGGTGATCACCTATTCCCTGGACTCAGCGAACGCACTCCCTCATGGAGATCAAAGCCTAAATAAGTAGCATGGCTCTGACAACGCTGTGCTTTCTTTGTTGACACCCAATACCCTTTTTCCTGCAGAGTGTGTAAGAGAGCTCTCGTCCCCCAAAAGCATGACTCATAGTCCTCAGCGGCTATTTCCAGTAACTCCACATTACTCCAGTAATTTCCACTAACTCAGTCAGATTCTTCCTTTCAAATCCTTCAATTTTCTCAAGTTTCCTCCTCATATCTGGGGCTGACTAACTGGCAGAAGCAAGATCATCTAAACGAGCTATCGTGCAACTTCTCTGAAGTTTACCTCAAGTTGTCTAGCTTAGGTAAATAAACATTTAAAAACAATCAAATCTAGGGGCGCCTGGGTGGCTCAGTGGGTTAAGCCGCTGCCTTCGGCTCAGGTCATGATCTCAGAGTCCTGGGATCGAGCCCCACATCGGGCTCTCTGCTCAGCGGGGAGCCTGCTTCCTCCTCTCTCTCTGCCTGCCTCTCTGACTGCTTGTGATCTCTCTGTCAAATAAATAAAATCTTAAAAAAAAAAACAAATCTAGAATTTAACATCCATAAAGGTGTGTTATTAAAGCATACTTTTTCTCTCTAAAATAACCCTCATTTCCAGAGATAGCCAAATCAGGACTAATTTATTTGAAAAACAATTCCAGTTTTAACAAACTTGGCCTGATTGTTTACATAAGCTCAGCAAGAACAGTGAGTGTGATCATATAGATCTTTTAGAATCTGCTTTGCTGGAACTTCTTATAAGGAATCTCTAGATTGAACTTTTAGTAGCTTGTCCGGGCCAGAAGCCAAACCACGTAGTTGCCATCAGACATACCTGTAATACCTGTCGATTTGGGTGAATTCCTCTTCCTGAGGTACCCAAAGTATCCTTGAGGCTCCTGCATCTGCCAGGAAGTGACATCCTTTACTCACCTGGTGAGACTGCTGGGAACTCTGTAAGGAAGGTATCAGGCCAACAGTTCCAAAGGGCTTTATGGCTCCAGGTTTTATAAAGTCAACCTTAGTTCCTTAAAGCTGTCTGGTCATATCTGAGTCTTTTCCAAATATGACATTCCAGTCAAAGCCTTGGTAAAATAACCAGTGTTCCCAATGGTGTCCTGTTACAAGGAGAACAGATTCTTATTGAACTTATGCAAATGACTGATTGCCATGGAAGAAAGAATACTAGCTGAGACCTTTTGAGTTTCAGAGGGTTCAGATAGAGAGAAAAGTTGAATGCCTTGTTTCATTTACAAATGAACACTTTTACATCTCTGGAAGTTACAGATAACTTAAGAAAAATTTTCCCTAGTCTGGAGGAGCAAACATTACAGAACCAGTAATTGTTTAAAATAAGACAAAACATTAAGAGACACAACATTACAATCTTTCAGTTCATCTAGTCCCATGTTACTAATTCTGGTTTAGTACAAATGCAGCTTTTACTTCTGTAAATTCTTACCCATTTCAGTTCCCAGGATTTTAACATATCAAAGACCCGTATTTGTCCTGAAAGTCTCCCATATGAATTTCCTTTAAGGCGGAGTTCATCTTACAAGAGAATTAAAACAATTACAAATGACAAAAACTCAGAATAGATGTGGTTAAATATCAAGTGATGACCCTTATCACAACATTAAACTCTAGGAAATGTATAGAACCTCTAGAGAAGTTACAGCATTTACCCAAATGTAACCCAAGGTTTATCATTGGTTTAGCAGTACTCCCTGAGTAACTTAGTATACCAAGGAAAAGCCTTATGAGTCAAAGAGATCTCATTTACAATTAAAATCTTGTCAACAATTTCTAAAACCGTAGAAAGTTTTAAAGCACATGCGCAAATATAATTAGGGATGTTAAGCACCTGATAAAACAAAACATAGAAACTGAATTTTCTGGGCAGGCAAAGAGAAAACCATTTACATTTTTTAACAGATCAATTAACCTAAGAAAAAACTTTGCCCTTTTAAACAGAGAGAAAACCAACTTTTTTTTTTTTATATACTAGTGTCTTTCCTTTTTATTCTTAAGCATGCAGTCTTAAGATAGGGGGTTTACTGGGTTTCCCTTCCATTGTGAATGATGTCGCAGACAAAAGGGAGAGGGATCTTTCAGATGCTGTCCTGCTTGCATCCCTCATGGGAACTTAGGAGCGTCTTAGCTAAGGTCTGTCTGTATAAGCCCTGGACGAGGCTACTCTGTGGAGTAGGTGACTGTTATGCCATATGATGCCCCGCAAGACTCAGGGTGTTGCCCATTCAGACTCCGTAGCCGAAGCGGTGGAGCCATACAGAGAGATTCACACAGCCAGGCACTCTTCACATTTAAACAGGTTGGACACCACCCCCCCCCACCCCCCCACCCCCCCCACCCCCCCCCCCCCCCGCCCCGGATATCCCTGGCTAATGGGAGGTGATCAGTCTCCCCTTCCATTCTTTATTAATGGGTCTGGCTCAGACAGTGGCCCCGGGGCTTTCCTGGTTCAAGGGGCGGATTCAGTCAGTTGTCCCTGGCCTCCTATCGTTAGTCCAGCAGGGCAGAGGTGAGCCGCGGCTGTCCAGGAGAGCCCAGACTTGGGTCTGCTGAAATCAGCAGGGTGCGCCTAAACCCTAGGGCAGGTCCTCTGTTTGCCCTCCGAGGCCTGTCTCCTGTCCCACACTGGTGGTACAATGGGCCAGCGCAGTTGGGATTCCCAGTCAGGGAACCAAATGTTGTGGAAAATCTGAGGTGACCGAGGAAACCCAAACGGTACACAGAGAGATGGGAGAACACAGTTTTATTAACGCTGGCAGGCTCAGTGGGATCGTTCCCAAAGACTGAGTACCCGACAGCGTTAAGAGTGAGTTTCTATGGTTGCAGGCAATCGGGGATTGTAAGGGGGTATTTTCGCAGTCTCTCAAGGCCAGGGCGCTTTCATGTGGAAGTATAATACATATGGAGGCACCTCAGGAGAGTGCTAAATCACCCTGGGGCTATTTTTCTTTCTTTCTTATTCAAACAGGACAGGCATCTGGTCTTTTTCTCTCTTTTTTACATATCTCCTACTTTCCTACATACAGAGTTGCTTCCCTTATTTCCATCAGTCTTAGTTATTCTTAGCAGAATTTTGTACTCTTAGAAATACCGTAACCTTGGGGGCGCCTGGGTGGCTCAGTGGGTTAGGCCGCTGCCTTCGGCTCAGGTCATGATCTCAGGGTCCTGGGATCAGGTACCGCATCAGGCTCTCTGCTCAGCAGGGAGCCTGCTTCCCTCCCTCTCTCTCTCTGCCTGCCTCTCTGTCTACTTGTGATCTCTCTCTGTCAAATAAATAAATAAAAATCTTTAAAAAAAAAGGAAAAAGAAATACCATAACCTCTAGTAAAGACTAAATATAAACCAATTGTGAACTGTTACAACAGAATTCTTTAGAGGGCAAATTTATCACCCAGTTAAGCACAAAACATGTTTATCAACAGATTTAAATATTCTTAGTTTCTTTGCAGTAAGGAATCAAAAGCACAAACCTACATCCTGTACTCAATGCTTTAGCATTTTATCCTATTTGGTTAAGACCTAGATGTCCATAATTTAATTCCATTTGTCATCCAACCAAAACCTTAAAGTTTCAGGTAACCAAAGACTTTGAAAGCTACTTTAACAATTACCCATTAAAACTTTGAGACAGATTATTAACCATCAGTTTTAGTCATCTCTTTGCTAACAGATTTCAACAAATAACATGAGTTTAATTGACCCTCAGTAAACTTTGAAGTTTAACTATTACTGCTCTTAACTCAAATACATGTTCATCCTAATTAAACCAACAAACTTAACTTAGTTTAAATACTGATTTACGTTCCACCTGGGCCCAGTCCGTTTCGAATGTTTACCTGAGACCCAGGTGCAAGGTCCAGAGTGGGGGGTGTTGGTCCAGGGAGCACTCTTCTTGTTGCCTGACAGTGAAGAACAGAACAAGGTGCCACCAGAAGGCAGAGAAAGGGTTCCCAGTTCTAGAGCTCATCAGCTCCAAGAGAGGAGCAGACGCCATGCTTTCCTGCCAGCAAGGGGGAGGGGCTAGGCAGTCTGCGTCAGGCCAGAGAAGACAGGAATTTCCTTGAAGTGAAGGGAGTTTTGGCGGCTGCTTGGGAATATTCCTTAAAGTTTCTGTCTCGAGTTAGACTAACCCCAGTAGGCTCCAGTTATAGCCATTAAAAGTCAGAGTTCCCTTACTCTCTGCTTGCCCCATTCCTTCAACAACACAACAAACAGCACAGCAGACAACAAAAAGACAAGACAAAGACAACCACAGGCCCAGTGATTCTTACCCAGAACCAAACAAAATGACTGTTTAATCCAAGATGGAATCGCTCTGGCTAAATAGGCCCTTACAGCCCTTAAAGTTATCCCTGGAATCCATCAATGTTATCTTATTTGGAAAGGGGGTTTTGCAGTTGTGATTAAATTAAGGGTCTTATGGGCGGGAGGTTGGGGGATCCAGGTGGTGGGTATTGGAGAGGGCACGGATTGCATGGAGCACTGGGTGTGGTGCAAAAATAATGAATACTGTTACGCTGAAAAAAAAATTAAGGGTCTTGTGATGGGGTTATGATTCTTGATTTATCTGGGTGGGCTCTAAATGCAATCACAGGTGTTCCTATAAGGAAGGAAGGTTAGCAGGAGGAACAGCAGTTGCCTCCAGGGCTACATTCATACTCATTGTCTTTCCTCCTCCATTATCCACTCTAAATTCTTCTCACTGCCAGCTCTCACTTGTGCAGCGCTTGGTGGTTGACGGGTGTGATACCCTGATTTACAATAAATGTACATTTGGTCTTCTTCTGGAACTGGGTTCCTAAAACCCTTGGAATTTCCGAAGTGATATGAGGGATAAAGGAAAAAAAGGGGTGTCTTTTTTATTCAAAACAAGCCCTTTTCGGGGCGCCTGAGTGGCTCAGTGGGTTAAAGCCTCTGCCTTTGGCTCAGGTCATGATCCCAGAGTCCTGGGATCGAGCCCCACATCAGGCTCTCTGCTCAGCAGGGAGCCTGCTTCCCTTCTTCTCTCTCTGCCTGCCTCTCTGCCTACTTGCAATCTCTGTCTAATAAATAAATAAAATCTTTAAAAAAAAAAAAACAAGCCCTTTTCAATCATTTCCGAGTTTATGTTAATGGGGTGACATTAGAAAGCCCCTAAGGATGGGGGTGGGTTGCTGGTTGCCAGGGGAACCAACCCAGTGATTAGGGGGCTCAAACTTTCAGCTCCATCCCTCCTTCTCCACCTCCAGGGAGTGGAGAGGGGTTGGAGGTTGTGTCAATCACCAATGGGCAACAATTTAATTAATCATGCCTATCATGTAAAGAAGCCATCATAAAAATCCCTCACTGAAGGAGAGCTTCCAGCTTGGTGAACACATGGAGATGCTGGGAGGGTGGTGTGCCTGGAGAGGGCATGGAATCTTCACATCACTTCCCCCCATGCATCTCTTCCCTTGGGCTGTGCCTGACTTGCTACCTTTGATAATAAACTTGTAATCTAGGAAGTTAACCATTTTCCTGAGATCTGTAAGCCATTTTATTTATTCTTATTTTTTATTTTTTTTAAAGATTTTATTTATTAATTTGAGAGAGAGAGTAAGAGAGAAAATGAGCAGGGGGAGCAGCAAAGGGAGAGGGAGAAGCAGACTCCCTATTGAGCAGGAAACCTCATGCAGGGACTCCATCCAGGACCCTGAGATCATGACTTGAGCCAAAGGCAGATGCTTAAACCACTGAGCCACCCAGGTGTCCACTGTGAGCCATTTTAGCAAATTATTGAACCCACAATGGAGGTGGCAGAGCCTCCATTTACAGCCTGTGTGTCAGAAACACAGGTGACCACACAGACTTGTGACTGGCATCTGAAGCAGAGGCAGTCTTGTGGGACTATGACCTTATTAACCTGATTTGATGCTGTCTCTAGTTAGTGTCGGAATTGAGTTCTGTTTTAGGACCCCCAGCTGGTGTTGGAGAACTGCTTGATATGGGAACCTTTCTCCCCCATATTTGGTGGTCAACGGTGGGAGTGTGCTAGTAGCAGAGAGTAGAGTGGGAGAAAAAGAGCTTTTCTTTTATAATCTGGTAAAATAACTCAAACCCTCATTTCTGAGGCATTTGGGTCCTTGGAAACCATCTCTTTCTTAGGCCAGTATTGCTGTGCATGCCCAGTGACAGCTACATTTGGGCAACGAAATACCAAAAGGCACCCAAATGGATTACCTGACTTTTTCCACGTATTCTACTCTGCCTCATTTTGTTTTCTAAGATTCTTTTTTTTTTTTTTAAGATTTATTTATTTGAGAGAAAGAGAGACACAACATGGGAAAGGGAGGGGCAGAGTAAGAGAGAGACTCTCAGGCAGACTTCCCACTGGAGCTGGAAGCCCCACAAGGGGCTCAGTCTCACAGCCCATGAGATCATGACCAGAGCCAAAACCAAGAGTTGGACACTTAACTGACTCAGCCACCCAGGCACCCCTATTCTACCTCATTTTGTAAGCGCAACTTTACTTAATCCTTCTGATCAGGGTCAGTCACTCCTGCCAAGATGGTATCTCTTTTCGCACTTGACAGCCCTTGGACACCAGATGTCCAAAGTGTCGGGAAGCAGTCATAGGTCAATGGGTGCCTTGCTTTGTCCTCTGAAGAGGACAAAAACCTCTATGCACACAGAACCCAGGGTGTGGGGGACAGGAAGCACTATATTCCACAGGAGCATGGGAGTGACGATAAGTGGGGCCATTCCTGAGTCCAATCTTTGTTTCCAGAATCCAGGTGTTCTTCCGATTAGGAAACAGCACCAGTCAGAGGTCTTGGAGGGGAGCACTTCATATCTGAAGAGACTTGTCCATGAACCGCCCTTTCAGAGGCACTTTCAGCAGGGCAGTACAGTGCTTGATCAGACTGGCTGCTTCTGGGTGCTGTGCCAGGTGACCCAGCCAGTGCACATCATGATACTGGGCCCACAGCCACACCTCCTTCACTGTGAATGGGACCCCTGATGGGATGCCATGTTGTCTGAAATCAGGCATTCTGTAAGCTCCTGGATAGTGATCCAACTGAGCTTCCGTGGGCAGCAGAAGCAAGCACATACCCAGAAGAGTTGCTTATTCCCATAAGAAGAACCCAACAGGGAGCCTGGGTGGCTCAGTGGGTTAGGCCGCTGCCTTCGGCTCAGGTCATGATCTCAGGGTCCTGGGATCGAGTCCCGCATCGGGCTCTCTGCTCAGCAGGGAGCCTGCTTCCCTCTCTCTCTCTCTCTCTCTCTCTCTGCCTGCCTCTCTGTCTACTTGTGATCTCTCTCTGTCAAAAAAAAAAAAAAAATCTTTAAGAAGAACCCAACAGCCATTCCAGGATACAAGGGGCCTAATAGACTAAATTTGCCATGAAGTGGCCAGTTGGTATCCCAGGGAAACAGACCCATTTTGGGTCTTTGTTGCTGTCGGGTTGGATGTTCTGAGGTGGCAGTAGCTGACCTAGGTCAGCCTTCATTATTGGAGCCCAGGCTGTTGGGAGCCCAGGCTGTTGGGCTCATTTGTAGCCTTTCCCGTGTGGCACGGTAATGCTTATAGTTGTCTGCTGAGCATATGCAGAATGAAACAAGCTTTGGGTTTTTACTTTTCTGTAGGATGATCAAAAGAAATCCCCCATATGGCCATAGGTGTGAAATGGAGGTGTAGTGCATGTATAAAATTGGTGAATGACATTGAGATCTACTCTTTCTCTAGCCAGTTTCACCACTGGCTCTCAAAAGAACGTATGTACATATACATCTTAGTCGATGCAGGTTGCTCTAACCACAGACTGAGTGGCTTAAAACCAACAGAGATGTATTTTTCACAGCTCCAGAGGCTGGGAAGTCCAAGACACCAAGGTGCTCACATATTCAGTGTTTGGTGAGGGTATACTTCCTGGTTCATAGACAACTGTCTCCCCCCCCCCCACCCCCGTGTCATCACAGGGTGGAAGGGGTGAGGGAGTTCTCTGGGTTCTCTTAAATAAAGACATTAATCCCATTCATAGCATGCCATCCTTAATAACCTAGTTACCTCCTAAAAGCCCTGCCTCCAAATACCAACACACTGGGGATTAGGTTTCAATACATGAATTTTTGGGGGACTCATTCAGTAGATAGCAAGATACATAAATAGATTTATTGTAATTTTTACTGATATGAAGGACATGTAGCACCCAATTTTAAAATAATAATAAAATAAACAGTATCCTTTATATTAAAATCCGTATAGCCAAACAAATCTTATAGAGTGCTTTTGTTGGTTTTTGCCAAATTCTTGTATCTCTAGCCAATTTATGGTTGTAATCGACAAATGACTACAGTTCTGATATGAATATTGGCTGATATCTTTATTTACTTTAGGTTTAAGACAAAGGTGAAACAACGAAGATGTATATTGGAACTTGACTCCTTTCCTAATGATGTGACTTATTGGCTGAGTGGGATAACTTTTCTAATGTTGGAATATTTCCTCAATTTTTTGTGCTATTCACAATGCAATGGCTATAGAAATAAAGTCTTACATTTAATCTACACTATGACTTTTCCTATTACATTCTGTGTAAATTATCAGTAAAACAATAAATCAAGCCCTCATTTGTAGCACTTGTCAATTTACATGGTATCAATACTTCCAACATAGCTGATTGCAAATTACCAACATGATGTCACTAAATGTGTAGTTCTGAAAAGATGTGCCATAGCACACTATCAGAGATTATTTCCATTGTATAGACATAAAAGACAAAAGTAATACTAAGAACATAGGTAATAATGTAGTAAAATAATTAGGAAGTAATAACGTTTGAGTATTTCTTGCCTTTGTTTTAAATATATGTAATTGTGTTTTATATAATATTTAATAATGGGTATATTTAATAATGGGCTTGCAAAAATTTCTGGAAATTTAACAACTCTACGAGCCAGTACAAGCCAGCTCTGCTGCCTCTGGCCCTATTTGTATTTGATTCCAGATGTACTACTTCTGTCATCTGTTGGAATGCTTTTATGTCTGTCTGGCCTTAGGACTTGGTAGGTCTGGCAGAATCCAGACCACTATGTCCCGTGGTAATTTGGTGTCCCATGGGTTCAGCACCCCAGGAGTTGTTTTTGAGAGTGTATAATTCACTACTGAAGATGACATGGCCTTGTCCTAGAACCCTATGGATATTCATTGCAATTCTCCCCCAGGGGCTTGCCAAACACTTTATACAGTATCTTATCCCACCACTGATCACTCTAACACAGGGTCTGTCCAGATGCATGGCCCAAGGTTGAGCAGGGCTTACTCCACAGCCTGGACCTGTTGCATATTCCTTCCCTGCTTTGGGCCTCTCTAGGCTGGGTCCTTTGGGTCCCAGTATTTTGGCTGGACCACTGTTCTTACATATGGAGTGTGCGGCTTTCAGACCCAGTAGTAGAGGCCTGCCAAGCATTGTACTTCCATTGTTGAGGGTGGGAAGTACAAGATGCAGTGATATATATATATATTTTCCTTTGGGGGGGAATATCCTGGTTACTTGATACCTACGTATTTTACTAATATGACAGCACTCTGAATTTTGGTAGGATTTTTCTCCTACCCTCAGAAGGGCATGTGTCTTACCCAGGTCTTCAGCCTTAGTGGCCAGAGACAATGTGGGAACCAGTCCTGAGGGGTGCACAAATGGTTTTGGGAGTATTCTTGGGATAGAAATTGAAATTGGGCAAAGGGAGAAGCTAGGTCATAATGTGGTCTCTATGAAGGCTACTTGGTGAGACCTGTACCTGGAATAACCCATCAATGTTGTCCCTCGATAGGGCAAGAGGGTCAACCTGTCCTTCATAACCAAAAATCCTTCAGTCATTGGATATATGCTACTCTAGGAAGTGGGTGATACCCTTGGTTAAGATGACTCTTTTCAGCAAGGCACTTCTGAAAAGAACGGACTCCTGAGGGTTCTCCACCTGCAGCTCTCCCAAGAACTTGGGAAGTCCTTCAGTTGTTGCTTCTTTTCTTTTCTTTTTTTTTTTTTTTTTTTAAGGAGGAGGTCGGGGCAGGGAAAAAAAGACAGGAAGAGAGACTTTTTTTTTTTTAAGATTTTATTTATTTATTCGACACACAGAGAGAGATCACAAGTAGGCAGAGAGGGGGAAGCAGGCTCCCCGCTGAGCAGAGAGCCCTATACTGGGCTCCATCCCAGGACCTGACCATGACCTGAGCTGAAGGCAGAGGCTTAACCCAATGAGCCACCCAGGCGCCCCAGGAAGAGAGACCCTTAAGGAGGCTCCATTCCCAGCTCTAGCCTGGGAGGTAGGGGCGGAGGGGGGAGCAGGGGGGAGCGGATCTCATAATGCTGAGAACATGACCTGGGCCTCAATGAAGAGTTAGATGCTTAACCCACCGATCCACCCAGGCACCCCAAGTCCTTCAGTTCTGGAAAGGGGCCTGGAAGGCTCATGAGAGGCCTGCTACTATTAACATGTGACAATGGTCATTTACAAGGTACTTGAAAGAGGCTTAGGCTTTTCTATTAAAAGGAAAACGAGCTTTGAAGAAGACAGGGAAGTTTAGGAGCAAAGGCAAAGCACTTATGCAGCTCTCTCAGTCCTGTTAGCAGAAACAGTTGAAACACGTGCAGTGCCCAGAAAATCATCCTCAGACCCAAGTGATCCACTTGAAAGAGACAAAAAAGGAATTTGCTCGGCATCTCCGGATCATCTCAAGAGTTTCAGTAGAAACTAAAATGAGAAGGAATGTTTCAGAAGGCAAGTCCAAGCCCAGACTCAAACCCCAAATCGAAGCTGGGACTTTTCCCAAGTGCGAGCAGAGCGATGGGCCCTGAAAGGCGAACAGCCCGCGGCGCCCCTGAACAAACCGCGCAGGGCGGGCGGGAAGCCCTCGGCCCGGCCCGCAGATCTTTTCTCTTGGTTTCGGGAAGGTGCTTCTCGCAGCTCCGTTTCCCCCACGGCCTCCCCCACGCGGAGGCTGCGAGCGCGGGGCGCAGGCGGGTGGGGGACAGAAAGGCCCGGGGAGGGATCGCGGACAGGGCGACGGGACGCGAGCGCGGGCGCGGGCGGTAGAGCCTGTGGCCGGGCGTCGCCGCCGCTGTTGTCCGGGGTGCTGAAAGCCGGGAACTTCCCGGGAAGCCGCGGCCACTTTTCTTTGGGTCGGAGCGGGGGGTGTGGGGTTTCAGGGTGCGCACCTGCTAAGCCCGCCCTGGTCCTGGGCGGGGAGGTGTCGGCAGAGACCCTCCTAGCCCCGTGGGTGGGGGTGGGGGTGTGCGTGACTCGGGGGCGGCGGTGAGTACCCGCGGGAGCGCCGGGCAGGACCCCGGGGCCCCTTCTCCGCCTCTCGGGCAGCCCCGCGCCGCGATCCGGCTCCACTTGTGCTCGAACTCTGGCGGCTGGGGACGCGGGCGCCCACACCTGAGCCTGAGTTTTCCAGGTTTACGGGGCGGGGGCGGGAAACGGGGCCCAGGCAGGCGCAGTGGGGCGGAGCAGGCGTTGCGGCCCGGGGGCGGGCAAGTGGCGTGGCGTGTGCTGCCGGGCGATATTCGACGAGCGATCTTCGACGAGTGATTTTCCACGTGCGGCCGGGAGCCCCGCTCTGCTGGGGCATCTTCACCTACGACTTCTGCGGCAAGGGCATGGCCGAGAACACCAGCCAGAAGTCCCACCGGCCGCTCCGCGTCGTTACCTTCAAGTGAGTCTCTCGGGTCGCGCAGCTGGCGCCGGGTCCGGAGAAGTTGTGGGATCAGTGTTTTGGGGGGTTTTGTTTGTTTGCTTGTCTTGTTTTGCCACCGCTCCCTCCACACTTCGCTCCACATCTGGCTACACCACTGTCCCATTTTTCCACAAAAAAGAATTATAGAGAAGCTAGTGGTCTTCAGGTTGTTTACCTTAAGAGCATGTAGACTGCCTTCAGTTCTTAGGGAAACCTTCCCGGGGCCCAGGGAATAAAGGTCAGTGAGTGTTAGAGAGGGCCAACGAAACCGTCCATTCATTCAACAGATGTTTATAGCATAACCTTCATGTGCCGTTACTGTTCCGGCCTCTGGGGATAAGGGTCCTCCGTGATACAGCTCAGGTGAAACATGATCGAAGACAGTGGAGGTTTTACAGAGAAAAAGAAAGTACCAGCCAAGTTAATATTAGCTGAGGTATCCCGAGTAGATGAGTTAATGAATGGAGATTTAAATCTCACCCTTGTTGTGTGGGAGGAATGAAAGGGGGATGTGACACTCTCGGATAATGAAGTTTTTCCCGCGCATCACCTAGTGAGTCCCTGGATGAAGGCATCTTCTGAAGCCTTCTATTTTTTATCACCTAATTTACCTGACTTCCTTTGGAGCAATATTCATACTTTCCCTAACTTGGAAGACTGGTATTCCACTTAATACACACACACACACACACACACACACGAGAGAGAGAGAGAGAGAGAGAGAGAGAGAGAGAGATCCTTGATTATGCCAAAGTAATGTCATCTCCACTCTCCAATACACATACATGATAATAGGTACTTCGTATGCACAAGGCTCTGAATTCTGACTCCTCCTTACCTCTGGGATTTAATCTTTCATGTCTTCAGCTTGTTCATCACACATTCTTGTTGCATTCTAGAACCGATGTTCTCTGTGCTTTCCAAGCTCACGCAGGCACGCTGCCCCTTCAGGGCTTTTGCACTTTCTGCTTTCTCTTCCCCCACATATTCTACAGCTTGGTCCTTAGTATAGTATAAGCCCCAAGAAGTGTATCTCTAGCCCCTAGAACATTCCTTTGCATGCAAAGTTGATGCTTAACAATGTTAGTGAATATGAAGATTTTTGTGACTGTTTAATAACTTTTCCAGATAATTAAGGTTAATAAGGTTTGTCTCCACCTCTTTTCTTTCTTTCCTTCTTTCTTTCTTTTTTTTTTTAAATTTTATTTTTTATAAACATATATTTTTATCCCCAGGGGTACAGGTCTGTGAATCGCCAGGTTTACACACTTCACAGCACTCACCATAGCACATACCCTCCCCAATGTCCATAACCCCACCCCCCCTCTCCCAACCTCCCTCCCCCCATCAACCCTCAGTTTGTTTTGTGAGATTAAGAGTCACTTATGGTTTGTCTCCCTCCCAATCCCATCTTGTTTCATTTACTCTTCTCCTACCCCCTTAACCCCCCATGTTGCATCTCCTCTCCCTCATATCAGGGAGATCATATGATAGTTGTCTTTCTCCGATTGACTTATTTCGCTAAGCATGATACCCTCTAGTTCCATCCACGTCATCGCAAATGGCAAGATTTCATTTCATTTCATTTCTTTCTTTCTTTCTTTCTTTCAAATATGAAGTTTCCTTGGCCCTTTTGCCTTACTAGGAAGTCCCTGGACACACTAGAGGTCCTGGTTACTGGGAAGTTAGAGTGCTCTGATTCCCAGTAGGACTTTTATGGCTCTCAGCTGGAATCTGCTGTGACCGTGACTTTCCATGGAGAGTGAGGATCCTCAGCACTTTCTCCAGGCCAGTGTAGTGAAGGTTGATTGTTGGTAGATGGTGCTGTAGAGGTCAAGTCTGTAAATACCTGGAGGGGAACCTCGGAGCTACTGAAGTTCTCTTCCTACACTGCTAACTTAGAACTAAATTCCTGCTATGTTGATAACTTGCTTTCTTAAAGAGGATCTTTTTTTTTTTCTTCCCCTTTCAGTCCACAAGCAGGAAGCTATGGAATCTTTTTTGCCCTCTTAAAGTATAGGACCTGAAAATAGCTTCAACTCCAAGCAATTAACATGAATCCCTGCTCCCTTCAATACTCCACCAGTCACAGATCCTTAAAAGAAGGGCAAACCTTTGCTAAAAATCATCAACCTAGCAATCACTTTTGAAGAAAATAATGTTGGTTTGTTGTTGTTGTTGTTGTTGTTTTTAAATCTAATTTGCATTATTTGCTGACTTCCTTTTCTGAGGGTTTTCTTTTGGGACTTGCCACCTTCTACATGTGGTTAGTGACTTTCTTGGGTGCAATTTTCTCTGGATACTAAGTGAGAATAGTGACAAAAACTACCCCTGACCTTATCATAGGCTCCTCTTGAGCAGCTCCCCTTTCCTTTAAAGCCACGTGAGGATGTCATGCATTAAACTTGAATCCCAGCCATGAACTTTGCTCTCACCTCCAAGAGCACTAAATGTTGGCAGTGGTGCCTGCGAATCGCATCCTCTGGTACTTTGGATGAATGAAGATTATAATTTGCCAATTTGTTTTTGGTACTGAATGGAATGTGGAGGAAGAGCAACCAAAATGATGAAGGTCCAGAGAGACTCACCTGAGAGGAAAACAAGAAGAATCAGATGATGTTTATTGGTTGAATGATTTAAGAAAACTGTGGAAACCAACCACTTTGAGCATTTAAGAGCTGAGATGATGCTAAGAGATGGGAAGAAGACCAGCAGCCTCAGGGGACGACATGAGAATGTGCTGTTTGTGATTGGGCTGCGGAAACTCACCTGGAAATTGTTGTAGAACCCTTCACTCGAGACACTGGAAATGGATGATAAAAGAGTATAATTAAATTTTTTCTTGCTGTAATTTCATCTTAAATGATAGTGAATGCATATGAGTTACCAGAGAGAGCAGAGTTTGGTTGGAAAGTGTGTCCGTTGGTGCTCTATCTCTTGATCTACGATTTGTAGACCTATGTTTCTTATTGTCTCAGCTCTGCCTGCTTTTATTTACTGGAGGTGCTTAGTGAATAGGCAGATCTGTGGGCTTCCTGCCAGGTAGAGTGAATTAGAATCTATGGAGTTGGGTTTAGGGAATTTGCATTTGCAGGATGCAGGGATTCCTAGATACTTAGAAATTTAGAAGCTGGTATATTCAGCACTTAGAGTTTGAAGTATTTTCCTTGCATTAATTTGCTTTATCATGAAAGGGAACATATGAGGAAACTGAGGCAGAGAGAGGTTGAGTTACTTGCTCAGCTGATGCAGCTAAGAGGTGTCAGAGCCAGGATCGCCCCTCACCTGGCAGGCTGGCTCCTGATTCTTTGCTCTTTTTTTTTTTTTAATATTTTATTTATTTATTTGACAAACAGAGATTACAAGTAGGCAGAGAGGCAGGCAGAGAGAGAGGGAAGCAGATCCCTGCTGGGCAGAGAGCATGATGCCCGGGGCTCCATCCCAGGACCCTGAGATCATGACCCAAGCCAAAGGCAGAGGCTTAACCCACTGAGCCACTCAGGCGCCCCTGATTCCGTGCTTTTAATCACCACACAATGGGCAGCCTCTCCAAGGACAGTTAACTTTGAAATCCTGTTGGCCTTACGGGATGGAACAGCCAGGGGAAGTGGTTTACACTCCCCTTTTATCAGTGGTGAATTTGTCTTTTTTAGGGACACCTGAGTGGCTAGTGGGTTGAATGTTTGACTCTTGATTTTGGTTCAGATCAAGATTGGTCTTGAGATTGGCCTGTGGGCTTCTTGCTCAGGGGGGACTCTGCTTCTGTCTCCCTCTGCCTCCACCCAACCCCCTAATACACTGCTCTCTCACTATCTCTCACTCTTTCTCCCTAAAAATAATTTTTTTTTAAAAAAAGGTGAATTCATCTTTTCTTTTTACCCCGAGATGAATGAATGATTTAAAGTGCACTATGTCTGTGTGTGAAATGGGTATAAATATGTGGTTAAAACCAACTTTGAATGGAAAACTCTGGGTTTGTCATTTATTCTGACAAGAAAAGGCTGAGAGAATTTTATTTTGAAGAAAGTTGCTTTCTTGAGGGTTTTTATTGCTTTTTCAAAAATTAGATTGAAATTGCCGGCCTGCAAAAGTAATTCAACTCTAGGTTTAATAGACTGGACCTCAAGGAAGCATATTACAGATCTTTTCAGGTTAGTTCTTTTAAACTGTGAATTTTATGCTATCAACCTTGTTTTATTTGCCATTCTGTTAACCATCAATTCTATACTTCTTTTTATTTATTTGTTTATTTATTTATTTTTTAAAGATTTTATTTATTTATTTGACGGATAAAGATCACAAGTAGGCAGAGAGGCAGGCAGAGAGAGCTGGGGAAGCAGGCTCCCCACTGAGCAGAGAGCCTGATGCGGGGCTCGATTCCAGGACCCTGAGATCATGACCTGAGCCAAAGGCAGAGGCTTAACCCACTGAGCCACTTCTTCTATTTTGTATACTATCATGGTATAGAAATTAGTGAGGCAAGAGTTTGAAGTATTTTTTACTTATTAAAGAAAGCTGAAATTATGTTCTTTATGTTTTCATGTTAAACACTTCATCAGGAATTCAATAATCTATGAATTCACGTTTAATGCACTTATCTTCATGTTAGACTTAAACTTTGAGCAAGACAGATGAAATTCCTACCCACAGGAAATGTAATCTATTAGGTTGAACCATAAGAAAATGCTAATTTTTAAGAGGTTTTTGAGTTTGAGAATTGGCAATTTCATATGATTCAACTTCATAACAGGAAGAGGCAAATAAACAAATATTTTAATGTATAACTAAGAAAAATTAAAGTGATAAGTACTTTTGCCAGGTATCAAGCTGTTTTCCTTTGCTTCCAAACCCTTCCTGGCTCTTTCTCTACTTACCGTGGTGTTGCGAGGGATGACACTGTGCAAACCACCTTTTTGCTTTGCCAGCTGGATCCCTATTTAGGTCTGCCAACAAAGAGTAGGAGGGAGAGACTGTAAGGCTGGGGGTGCGGGTGAGAAGAAGGGGCTCACTCCTTCCTGTCCAATTTGTGATTCCCTTAACATCACCCATCAGGCTTCTTCCAATCTCTGTGCGAGTGCCTCTCTTGCAGCAGGAGCTGAGTCTGGTGTGCAGTTGTCTCTGTATGTGCAGAACGCCCTTCATGGCCAGCCCTGCAGGAATAGCAGCACCAGTTGGTGTTAATTTCACTTAATTTCGGCTTTGCCAGGTCCCCATTCCAAACTTCTTTTGAATGATTCCAACCTCTTTTCATTTGTTTCTCCAGCCCTAGGGTTGGAACCTGTTTCTAGTGTTGCCTTCCACCTAGTGTTCTCTTTCTGTCTTTTCAGTTACTCGGTTAACAACTTCATGCCTGGTTATCATAATATTAAATTCTCTCTTAAAATACCTGGTATGGCTTTTGTCTTTTGCCTGGGTCTTGACTGATACAGGGCCATACAGAGAATTAAGGTAGGGCTACGTGAGGGATGGCTACTTAAAACTGAGTGGTCAGAGGGGGGAGGGGAGGAGAGCTCTGCAGAGGGGACATTTAAAATAAAATCTCAAAGGTAGGAGGGCAGGGAGCCAGGCAAAGGCATAGCTATTTCCAAGTATTAGGGTGGGAGGCTGGGATGCAAGGGGAGGGCAGAGAGTCTTAACACTTGCCTGGTTTTTGAGGAGAGAGGTAGGCACTAGTCAGAAAGGGAGCTCTGGCAGCAGGCCAGGGAGTTTTCATTTGGTTCTAGTAAGCTGGAGGTTTTTCAGCAAATTAATGGGATGGTCTAATTTCCATTTTAAAAGCTCACTCTGGCTTGATGTGGAAAATGGATTGTAGGGAGTGAGAATCAAAATAGATAACTGGCTAGGAGGTATTTGCTGTGGTCCAAGTGAGAGGTGGTCGTGGTTGAGAGAGAGATAGTGAGGTTCAGCCAGGTATCAGGAGAGATGGTGAGAGAAGTAGACAAATTGGGTAAGAAGTCGACAGGTACTTTGGAGAAGTGAAAGGACCCAGTGCAGCATTGATGTGTAGGGTAAGGAAAAAAGAGGAATTGAGGAAAATTTGCAGTGTGTGTGTAGTAGCTCTCCATTAAGCCCACTCACCCCTTCATATGTAGGAACATATATGTCCCCACATTCACACACTCAGTTCACACACACGTAAGCATATAGTCACAAGCTGGAGGCTTCTCATCAGGATAGCATGGATTCATTAATCACTGCTCTTGACTCCTGCCAGTGCACCTTACTGGGTTCTCATCTGGCTCACATTTCTCTCCTGTAGGTAGAGATTTTATGAGAGATTTTGATAAATGCCTTTTCAAAACTAAATATGAGTGTATTTATAGCACTCCCAGCTTAATGATCCTATTTTAAAAATGAGGTTAATTATTTCAGTCTTTGTTTCTAAACCCGTATTGCTTTCAGGCTAATCAAAGATCCTTTTCTAAGTGCTTACAAAACCACTTATTTAGTGGTTATCTATTATCTATTATCTATTCCGTAATGTTTTATCATTTGATGTCGAGCTCATTCACCTAGTTTTAGAGCTCACTTGCCGTATTTTAGAAATTAGGAAATATTTTCGACTCCAGATTTGTGTCTCCTTTCTATTTCTCAATCATTCTTACACATGAAGGTATTTCACATAGTTCTCTCATTACTGCAGGTGCCCCATATTTGGTAATTCTTTTGATGTTCTGAAATCTAATTGAACACACTTCAAACATGAGGCACTCTCTCCTAATCTGTCACAGGAGAGAAGAAAAAGATCCATGTCGATCATACACTCACATTTTGAGATAGGAGGCATGTGGACCAGTAAATTTGAGGTACGCCTTCCACTTCATATCACTTAATGTATCTTGGAAGAGAGTAGTAACAGAATAATACCATCTTTCAAGATGTTTATTTTTTGGGAATATAATATGTTCTTTGTCTTTTTAAATTAGTGCTGTGTTATGTAATCTGAATGTTTGGTCTGAATTAATGTATCTGTGGGAATCAGTTATATGTATTAAGGATATGACCTAATGGATGTCTTACCTTGTTCCCCTCCTTCATACCTAGGCTTTCAACACAAAAAAGAACATGTGGAATCACCAGTGTTTAGATGTCACAAAGTGGGAAGCTAGGACAGGCTCTTGGTGGCTTTTACTTGCAAGGGAATGAGCAGCAGTGTTGTAGATAAGAGTTAATCTGATCATGAAAAATAAGTATTGGTAGAAAATTAGGAAAATTCAGAAATGTAAAAAATGAAAAATCCATGTGTAATCTTACCATTGTTAACATTTTGGTGTGCATTCTCTCATTCTTCATACATAGATGATATTGTATATATGGTATACATTTAACAAACATTTATATATATTAAATGAACACACACACTACATATATGCATATTTATGATTATTTTATTTAACTGGCCATCATAATGTAATGCTGTTCTGCAATTTCCTTTTTAAACTTAACAATAGATCATCAATATTTTCTTCTACAATTCATTTTATAACTTATTTTATTACACAGATAACTTTTTAATGTATTCATGTCTTTTAAAAAACTCTACGATTCAGTTTATAACTTATTTATTACACAGATAATAACTTTTTTATGCATTCATGTGTTTTAAAAACAAAATAGGAACCTACTGCACCATTTAATTTTCTTTTAAAAAATACTTTTTTTAAAAAAAGATTTTATTTATTTATTTGACAGACAGAGATCTAAGTAGGCAGAGAAGCAAGCAGAGAGGGAGGAGGAAGCAAGAATCCCAGGATCCTGGGAAGATGACCTGAGCAGAAGGCAGAGGCTTTAACCCATTGAGCCAGCCAGGCACCCCTAAAAAATACTTTTATAATGAAAACATATCATGGGGTCAGTATAGTTTTACGTTATCATTTTTAATTGCCCATAATAGTTCATAGTGTTGGGGCGCCTGGGTGGCTCAGTGGGTTAAAGCCTCTGCCTTTGGCTCGGGTCATGATCCCAGGGTGCTGGGATCGAGCCCCACATCGGGCTCTCTGCTCAGCGGGAAGCCTGTTTCCTCCTCTCTCTGACTGCCTCTCTGCCTACCTGTAATCTCTGTCAAATAAATAAATAAAATCTTAAAAAAAAATAGTTCATAGTGTTAATTTGATTATTTACCAAAATCAGTTTGATCATTTCCTTATGGTTGGACATTTAGTTTTTTTTTAAACTTTTCTAGTTTTTGCTCCTATAATAATATGATAAGGAGCATCTCTGTACACATACATCTTTGTGCACTTCCTTGGTTATTTCCTCTCATGATAATTCTGGAGGTGGTATTCCTTGCTCAAACATGATGTGCTTTTTTAAAACTTTTGGTACATATTGATACATATGCTTCTGCAACCTGGACATCAACCAATGGTATAAGATTGCCTTTTTCCTCTCACTGTGATCATAAGTATGAATGATTTTAAACAATGGCTTTGTTGTTCTAGAAAGTTCAGTCTGAGGAAGCAGGAAATAGGGTAAAGGCAGCCACAGGGAGAGGGACTCCAAGGTAGCAAAGCCTGCCTTCCGGTGACTGGGAGCCTCCATCTTGCCCTTGTCTCACAGTTTTGTTTTTCTGGTGCTTTCTGATGTCTAGCAGCACTCCCACTCTTCCATTTACAGAGTGTGATGCTCTGTCCACGTCTCAGTGGACTTCCTGTCTTGTCCACTGCTCTGTTTTCATTCCTCTGAGGGGGGCTTGTGAAGTGAGTCATTTCACATCAGGCTCTAAGAAAGCTGAGTTATGCAGAAGCTGTGTCCAGACACACTGGGTCAGGTCTCACTTCAGAGCACTAGCGTTAAATCTCACTCAACATTTACTTCTTCTGGCCTCTGGTGGACACATGATTACTTCAGTTTATTCCAGTGGGAGTGGAAATGGAATGGACAAAAAGATCTCTTCTATTCTCATTCAGTTGATTGTCAAACTATAATTTGGGATGCTCAAAGTGTTGTAGGTTATAAGGGCTCCATGCTCTTTCCCCGTATCTTGCCCTATGCATCTCTTCCATCTAACTATTCCTGAGTTATATCCTTTTACAGTAAACCGGTCATCTAGCAAGTAAAATGGTTTTCTGAGTTCTGTGAGCCCTTGTAGCAAATCAGTTGAACTTGAGGATGGGGTTATGGGAACCTCTGACTTAATGATAAAAGCATAGATAGTAACCTGGGATTGCGACTGGCCTCTGAAGGATGAGGGGCAATCTTGTGGGACTGGGTTCTTAACCCAGAGTCTGATGCTGTGTTTGGGTAGATAATGTCAGAATTGTGTTGCATTGTAGGACACCGAGGTTTTGTCAGAGAATCATTCATCAGTTTGGAGAAATCCACATCTTCCTCTCAGTTGGGTCCAGCAGCCCAAAAAAGTGCTGTATGCTCTTTTCTAGCAATAATAGTGATCTCAGATACAAGAATTAACAAACCATACTAAACCACATCCAAACACTCAAAATAACCACCTCCATCTTTATCAAGAGATGCGTATTTTATATTTAATATTTATTTGTAAAAGATTATAATAGAGTTATATTGCTTCTATATTAATAACTGTAATAGCAACTTAAAATAACTTTAAACATTTGTAAGTTTTTATGGTCAAAAGGAAAAATTTAAATTTATGTGCATATTTTGATGCAGAGAAATAAGACCATCAACAAAAGAATTTCAAGCATAAAAATATCTTCTAGTAAGATGAAATGCTGAGAGGAAAATGGAATGGAAATACGAGTTTCAGGAGAAAAAAGAATATAAAATGTGTTCACATTTGTATAAGTAGATGATCATAGGCTTCAGTCATTATTGCATTTAGATACTTGGGGTATAAAGCAGTGATATCACTTTTATTTTATTGTGCCAGCACTTATAGTGCACTGGATATAATATTCTTTCAACAAATTAAGTTTATGATGACAAAATTTAGGTATCAACTTAGAAAGGTAAAATTTAATACATAGTTTAAAGAAATTATTTTAGCAAATGCAGGAGGAAAAAATACAAAGAGCATTATTCTAAGTTCTATAGAATGTCTTATGACATTCTTTGTAGGCAGTGTCTTCCTCTTTTTATCTTTTTATTTTATTTTTTAAAAAGATTGATTGATTGATTGATTTATAGAACACGAGAGGCGTTAGGAGGAATCTCAGGAGAGAGTCTCAAGAATCTCCAGCAGACTCCATACTGAGGGCAGAACCCAATGCAGGGCTCCATCTCACAACACTAAGGCTATGATCTGAGCAGAAGTCAAGAGCTAGCTGTTCAATACCAAACCGTGGAGGGGCCCCCAGCCTCCCCTTTTAAAAGTGAAGCTCACAGACAGCATTATACCTCTAGCAAGCAATTTGATTTTAGTCCAGCTAAAAATCTGTGCTAATAGTAGTGTGGGGACAACTATTAGGAAAAAAAAACCAAAAGAGTAGGGCAGGAAACTCTCCTAGTTCAAAGCTTGCAGAGAGAGAGAGAGAGTGCATTAAACTGTAGGGAAGTTTGGTCAATGTGATCATAAGCTGGTAGAATTTACTTGGAGACTAAGAAAAAGTGAATAGCCTATTAGCAAAATGACCTTTTAAAAAGGTTTTAACACACTTCGGGACTAATTGAAAAGAACCCATGGGAACAAGATAGAAGAGCAAAGTAGTTGAAGAGTAGGACATTTATTTAGGGAAAGATGTTCGAGAAGGCCATTTGCATTCACAAAAAATCCAGGAAGTAGATGTAGGAAGGAGGTGAGAAAATTTGAGGAATCAAGTTATACTAGGAAATAAAAAATAGAAGACTCATTTAAGTGGACTCCAGGTCAGGCTCCTAAGGAGAACATGAAATAGGGGAAAAAAGATGCATTTTGTGGATGACAAAGGGGTGAAAAAATATATGGGAAATACCTCTTTATTGTTAAGTGTTGAACAAATAACAAAGACCTTAAATGATATCAGAAATGATGATAATTAATTTACTTCCAGTTTCATTGAGACGTAATTGATGTATAACATTGTCTTTCTTCTTTTTTTTAAAGATTTGTTTATTTTAGAGAGAGTGAGCCACTGACTGAGCCACCCAGGTATGCCGCGGACTGTCAGCGGTGAGTCTGCGGGGGGATCCTTGGATAAGCAGGTATGGGGTGGATTCGGCGTGGCAGACAGAGAGGCACACTCAAGGCATGTATCAGCTGCTGCGATTTATTGCGGTGAATATCAATTTTTATATGCATTGTACATGGAACATTGGCACAGGATCAAATATGATGTTTCTTACTCAGAATAGCCTAACATTTGGTTACGTATTAGCCTAAAGTTAGCCTAAACAATAGCTATTCAGCCTGAGGTTATACTTGCTGGACATGCGGTTTTGACTAGTTTCCTATTGCCTATTTAGTCCCTTCAGCGGGGCGAACCGACCTAACGGATATTGATTAATTGTACCTTTGTCCATCTATTTAGGGAACTATATTTTACTTTCCTTCCCTTATGAGTAACCCACCGCGTGAGGCTTGAATCATATATTCCTGTGTAAGGAATTGGTGCATTAGTGGGTTGCAATTTATAAGGACCTGTATACGTGCCAGGCGTCCATCATTTTCCCTCAATCTTTACTTGCAATGTGTGATTTTCCCGACGTACTTTTAATCCTAAATGTTTATAATAATCTTCATCCTTATCGTGTTTACTTTTAGTTTCACTTTGTGTGGATCTCTTATTCCTATTTCTTGTAAGTCTTCCTAGTTCTAACTTTTGTAAGGCGTCTAAAATTTCCCCAAAAGACCCCGAAGAATTCTTAAGCATAATGATTAAAGCTTGACCTAGATCAGAGTCTTTATTTGTAACAGTTCTGTTATTTGAGAGCGATTGCCAAGAAACAATAAGCCTAAAGCAATGGTGATAAGAAACACCCAGGTGCTAAATGCGGCCCAGCAGGTCCCCAGGAGTGGAACACAGCTTCTTGGGAGCTTCTGCGACCCAATACCAGAGGGCTTAGCCACTTCAGGCACGTACCCCTGGACTAGCAGCCATTGAAGCGATTTGCTTGCCATGCTGCACAGTCGCTGGTGCGGGTGCGGCACAGGTACCCCAATATTGTCTTAATTTTAAGTGTACAACATAATGATTTGATATATGTGTAGTTATTAAATGATTATCACAATTTAATTACCAGTAAATGATTAGCTACCACCTGGGTAGCTCAGTCGGTTAAGCACCAGACTCTCCATTTCAGCTCAGATCATGAGCTCAGGATCTTGAAATCAAGCCCTATGTCGGGCTTTGTGCTCAGTGCAGAGTCTGCTTGAGATTCTCTTTCCTTCCTCTGCCCCTCACCTTGCTCATGCATATTTTCTCTCTGTAAAATAAATAAAATCTTCTAAAAACATGATTCCCACAGTAACTTTAATTACCATCCATGAACTCACATATTTATAAATTTTTTCTTGTGATGAGAACTTTAGGTTCTACTTTTTTTAGTTTAAATTGATTAATTAAAAAAAAAAAGATCTGCTCTCTTAGCAACTTTCAGGTGTACAATGCAGTATTGTTAACTATAGTTACCATGCTATATGTTAAATCCCCAGAACTTATTTTTCTTATAACTGAAAGTTTGTACCTTTTAACTACCTTCATCTATTTTCCCCACCTCCCAACCCCCATCTCTGCTACCACCAAACCATTCTCTGTATTTGTGAGTTTGGTTTTTGGGTCTTTGGTTTTTTGGGGTTTTTTTTTAGATTTTACATACAAGTGAGATCACAGTTTGTTTGTCTGTTTTTCTTCCTCTGTCTTATCTCATGTAGCATTAATGCCCTCACAGTCCATCCATGTTGCAAATGGCAGGATTTCCTTCTTTTCTATGGCTGAATAGTATTGCATTATATATATTACATTTTATTTGTTCATTCATCTGTCAGTGGATACTTAGACCATATACATGTCATGACTAATGTAAATAATGCTGCTGTGAATATAGGGATAAAGATACCTCTTTGAGGTAGTGATTTCATTTCTTTCATATACATTACCAGATGTGGAACAGCAAACTTAGATTGTTTTCTTTTTGGCCTAGAATAACATGTTTTATTTTGTTTTTTTTTTTTAAAGACTATTTATTTGACAGAGAGAGCACAAGCAGGGGGAGTGGTAGGGAGAGGGAGAAGCAGGCTCCCTGCAGAGCAGGGGGAGCCCAATGCAGAAGTCTAGCCCAGGACCCCAGGATCATGACCTGAGCTAAAGGCAGACACCCAACCAACTGAGCCACCCAAGCACCCTAGAATAACATGTTGATGTGATGTAATGAGACTATCTTATCTTCCATATTATTTACACACTGAACAAATAATGAGTAACTAGTTTGCAAGGTTCTCTCCTAGGTTTTAGGGTTTTTTTTTAATAGATACAGTCTTGTCCCTGTCCATACATTACTTAAAATATCAAAGAAAAATACCAAAACACATCAATGTCTACAGAAGCAAGCAGTAAACAAGAAAAGCAATTTTCAACTTGGTAGACAGGGAAGAATTAATTATTCCTTTTTACAAATATTCATGTCTACAGTGCACAACAGTCCTGAGAGGAGCTGGGATGCAGCAGTGACAATAAGGGACCTAGTCCCCACCCTCCTGGTCATGCTGATTGTGCAGAGGGATATGAAGTCACCCTGGTGCTACTGGCTTGCAGTTTGAGGCAGAAATACTTTTTTGCTCATTTGCATGCATTTTTTCTATTGCTTTGAATTTGTCTTTTAGTAGTTCCTAGTAATAGGATAATAATACACTTAATTCTTAATCCTAATAATACACTTAATTCTATTTGTCTTAGCATGGCATTCAAGGCCTTTCATAGTGTGGCCCCAACTCCCCTCCAGCTTTGTCTCCCAATACTCTCTCCCACACCTTCCATTTATTTCATTTGCTTATCAATTTATGCTTTGCTTCCAGAAACATCCCCCATTATTTTAGACCTCTGTTCCTTTGTTCTTGTTGATTATTTTACCTGAAATGCTCCTTTTCCTTTTGGATCTTGAATGCAGAGCTTCCTGAAATTCTCCTGATCTGTCTTTTCAGTCTCAGTTTACAGGTTAGTTCTTTTATGAAACCCTCCCAGATCCTCCAGTCAAAATTATTCCCTTCCTTCTGTATTTTCCCATGGAACTTAGTTTTCTTTATGATGTACATAATTTCCAGGTGTCTTGACTCCCCATCAGATCTTGAACTCCTTGAACAGCACTTGACAAATAGGTACTTTAAAAAATATTTGTTCACTGGAATAAAATTCTCAGTTATTGAATCTGGTAGTGTTCACTAATCGAATCACTAATTCACTAATCAAATGTGTAGACATTTAGTGGTTGATTTCTAGTACCTTGTTTTTCAGAAATTTGATCCCACCCTCCAAGGACTCCAGAAGAACATGGGATACAGGGTAAGTGCTCAATGCTTGCTTGGTGCTTATGTCTGAATGTACAGTTGTGGCTGAAGAGGTCAGATGAATAGCTTCTTCTCAGTGCATTTATTCACATGGTAGTTGGTTTTCAGTCTGGCATTAGTGCTAGCATCTCTGACATTATTTTACTCCCTGAAGCTCTGCTCCAAGGGATGCTACATTTTTTATAGCATTGTACCTTGTCCAGGCACATTCTACTGCTCTTGAGGCTTCCTAGTGGTGCCTAGTGGGACAGGGAGGTGACAAGTAGAGCTTCGGGCTACTGTGAAAGCATGAGCTATGCTTGCCCAGTCTGTGATTTCCTCATTCCGGCTTACCACCCAAGGAGCATTTGTAAGTCATTGTGTTATCTGTGTTTTGTATACCCACATGTGCAGGGCTGGGTGTTCATCCAGGCCCAGACACCTGGCTTTGCTCCAAGACCTTGCTGCTGATGAGCCTAGTTGTCTGTTTCACCTTCAGGAGGCCTTCAGGTGATGCTGAGCACAGCACTGAAGGAGGCTATGTAGATGGAACAGATCTCGGCCTCACAGCTGCTCTGCTCATAATCATTGCTTTTCAGACTGTGAGTCAGAGTGCATCAGAGTGAGTCAGATGTGAGTCTTGACACCATGGTGAAACCACACTTTCCTTGCCTGCCTCCTTTAGATCATGCTGGCCTTCTTGAGTTCTTAGTTCCTCTCCGACTCATAGATCAATGGCCAGTGTGTGTTCTAGCAGCAGCAGCATGACAGTGGCTGCAGCTCTCTGTTCCCAGCGACAATATTCAGCTATGTCCAGGGTTTCCTGGGTGTACCAAAAATCTATTGCTGCATTAGAAACTACTTAGAGGCTTAAAATATTTTATTATTATTACTATATCAATGATTCTGTGGATCAGGAATTCAGGGCACAGGAGGGATGATGCATCTCTGCTCCATGTTGCTTGGAGATTGGTCTGTGATGCTTCAAATAGTGGAAGGCTGGAACTGAAGGTGGTGAGGCATAGTTGGTCTTCTTACATGGTGTTTCAGGGCTCTACACGTTAGTGTTTCAAGATACAGGAAGTGGAAGCTGCCAGTCTTTTGCAGTCTGGGCCTGGAAACTGGCACTAGTTTCATTGTATTCAGTTGGTTGGAGTCACGGAGCCAGACCAGACTCAAGACTGAATGCTTGGGGGAGTTGTTTCACTGGGGTCTCTTTGAAGATAAGCTTTCCTGCCAGTATAGGTGGTATAAAATTTCTCTGTATGTGTACTAGGTATCAGTACATATGTATGCATATCATTGACTTTATGTGGATTCGTAATGAATAGATTTACTAGATAATCTAATAAAGTTAACTAAAACCAACATCCATTTAAGCCTTAAATGAATAAGACAATATCCATAAGCTATACAAGAAAACTTATCTTATTGGTTTGTGTCCCCCACTTAGTCTGAAAGGGAATAGAGGAAAGGCCCTGATATTTACTGAGCACTTTCAATCCAATTTATCCCATGATTTTTTTATATATTATCCCATTTAATACAAAATTATATAAGGCTTCTTGTATTTATAGACAAGAAAACCAGGCAGGTGGTTGCAAAAATGACCACAAATTCTTCCCTTACCATAAAGCGGGGGATTCTCTTTCTCTAGCCTTTGGATTTGTGCTCGCCGTGTGCCCTGCTTTGCCACACAGAATGCAGTGGAAGTGACAGTGGGGAAGTTCTGAGCTTGGGCGACAGAGGTTTTGCATACATCTGTCTCACTCTTTGAACTTTGTCACCTCCATGGGAACAATCTAGGCCACCTGCTAGAAGATGAGAGGAGGAGAGACTGCCTAGTGCAAAGATGAACTGTCCTAGTAGAGGCCCATGGTAGCTAAAATTAGCAGTAGACTGAAGATACATGAGTGAGCCCAGGAGAGCCACCCAATTGGACTATACCCAAATTGCTGACCAACATGATCCTGTATTAAATAAAAAAAAATTTAAGCTACTAGGTATTGTGGTAGTTTATTATTCAGTAAAACCTTTCTGATCCATGAACTCAGAGGGTTTAAATAAAATTGTATCCATGGGAGAGGGTATGATGGCAATGGTGTAGGAGGACCCTAGGTTTTCCTTGTCCCATGAATGTGACTAGATAACTGTCAAATCACCCTAAATACTCCAGAAATCAACCTGAAGACTGGCAGAACAAACTCCACAAATAAAGGTAGAGAAGAGACCACATCAAAGAAGGTAGGAAATGTGGGGATGTGGTTTAGAAGAGAAATAGATCCCAGCTGCTGCAGAGGGGGGGGGAGCTGTGATCACAGAGAGGTGAGAGAGAAAGGAGGACACAAGGAGAACAGTTCCCCATAAAAAAGTGAGAAGGGCAAATTTGGTGAGTTCTTGCAACCAGAGTGGCTTAAAGCCTGAAGTTTTAAGTGTCAGTGGGCTGGGTTGGGTGGGCCCCAGAAAACTTAGAGATGGAGTCTGGAGGCATCAGGGCTGCTCTTAGAAAGAAGGCAGGAAAACAACCCAGGAACATATAGTGTGGAACAGCAATCTGAAGGGCATCTGGGTCACACAGTGAGGAGAATTTGCTCATCTTGGAGTGTGCCCCTGAGGGGCAGCATTCATGGAAAGACCTCTCCAGTATTAGAGGAACTGGAAAGCACCATTTCCCTCCTCTTCCCCTCAGCACAAACACAGAGCCACATGCAGGAACTAGCACAGTATGGACACTGCTGTTTAATCTGCTTACACTAGGCTCCACCCCTTTGTCCTCCAGTGGGACTGCCCTTCTCAGTCATACTTATCTCAGTCCCAGCTCACACCCCTAGCCCCAGTCCTGCAGAAGACCAGCACAAACACCTGCCCACACCATATCTCCTGACCCCAGAGAGTTTTGCAGGGCTTCAGTTTTGGTGGAAGTAAAACAAATATAAGTAATATGCTTGATGAAGAATTTAAAGGAGTGATCATAAGGATACTCACTGGACTTGAGAAAAGAATTGAAGATATCAGTGATACCTTACTACAGAGATAAAAGAGTTAAAAAAGATTCAGAAGAGTGCAATAAATGAGATTAGAAACACCCTTGAAGCAATGAAAAGCAGACTGAAAGAAGCAGAGGAATGAATTAATGACTTAGAAGAAAAAGTGATGGGAAGCAAGGAAGCTAAACAAAAGAGAGGAGGAAGAATTATGCAAAATGAAGTAGGCTTAGGAAACTCACTGACTCCATCAAATGTAATAACATCATGTTATAGGCATCCCAGAAGAAGAGAGAAAAGGGGGACAGAAAATTTATTTGAAGAGATAGTAGCTGAAAACTTCCCTAATCTGGGGAAGGAAAGAGATATCCAGATCCAGGAGGCACAGAGAATTCCCATCAAAATTAGCAAAAATGGACCCACTCCAAGACATATTGTAGTTAAACTGACAAAATACAGTGATAAGGAAAAAAATCCCAAAAGCAGCAAGACAAAAGAAAACAGTTACTTATGAGGGAAAGCCTATAGAGCTATCAGCAGACTTTTCAGTAGAAACTCTCCAAGCCAGAAGGGACTGGCATAATGTAGTAAAATTGCTCAGTGGGGAAAAATCAGCAGCCAATAGCCATCAAGACTAACATTCAAAATAGAAGGAGAAATAAAGAGTTTTACAGACAAAAAAATTAATGAAGTTCATGGTACTAAACCAGTCCTGTAACAAATACTGAAGAGGACACTGTGAGTGGAAAAGAAAGACTGAAAGTGTCAATTTGGAGATAGGAAGCACAGAAGCAGTAAAAGTGAAGATTTCTATAAAAAAATAAGTCAAGGAACTCACAAAATAAAAGGATGTAAAATATGACACCATATATCTATAATGTGGGGAGGACAGGAGTAAAGAATGGGTTCAAACTTAAGTCACCATCAACTTAATATAGATTGCTTTATGCAGATGATGTTCTATATAAACATAACAGTAAACACAAATAAAAAATTACTAATATGCAAAGAATAAAGAGAAATCCAAATATATCACTAAAGAAGACCAGCAAACCACAAAAGAGAAATACAAGAAAGCATCAGAGATAGTTCCAGAAACAATCATAAAACAATAATAAAATGGCAATAAATACATATCTTTCAATTACTTTGAATGTAAATGGACTAAACATTCTAATCAAAAGATGTAGGGTGTCAGAATGGATAAAAAAACAAACAAGACCTATCTATATGCTCTCTAAGAGACTCGTTTTAGACCTAAAGACACTTGAAGTTTGAAAGTGAGGGGATGGAGGAACATTTATCATGCAAATGGATGTCAAAAGAAAGCCAGAGTAACAACAGTTGTATTAGAAAAAAATAGACTTTAAAACAAAGACTATAACAAGAGACAGAGAAGGGCACAATATGATAATAAAGGGGACAATCCAATAAGAAGATATAACGATTGTAAATATTTATGCATCCAACACAGGAACATCCAAATATATAAAACAGTTAATAACAAACATAGAGAAACTAACTGATAATTCTACAATAATAGTAGAAGATTTTAACACCCCACTTACATTGATGGACAGATTATCCAAACAGAAAATCTATAAGGAAACAGTGGCTTTGAATGACACACTGGGCCAGATGGATTTAACAGATATATTCAGAGCATTTCATCCTAAAACAGCAAGTGCACATGGAACATTCTCCACAATAGATCACATATTAGGCCAGAAAGCAGGCCTCAACAATTTCAAGAAAACCAAAGTCATACCATGCACCTTTTCTGACCATAAAACTATGAAACTGGAAGTCAACCGCAAAAAAAAATATGAAGGCCCCAAATGCATGGAAGTTAAGTAACATGCTACTAAACAATGAATGAGTCAACCAGGAAATAAAAGAAGAAATAAAAGGGTACAAATGAAAATGAAAACACATGGTCTAAAACCTTAAGTACATAGCAATATAGGTCTACCTCAAGAATCAAGAAAAATCTCCAAGTATCTAAACTTACAACTAAAGGAGTTAGAAAAAGAATAATGAAGCCAAGCCAGCAGAAGGAAAGAAAAAGAACAACAAACAAAGCCAAGTTAACAGCAGGAAGGAAATAATGAAGAATAGAGCAGGAAGTACATGAGATAGAAACTAACAAAACAAAACAACCTCCCCCTGACCAAAAAAAAAAAAAATGCAGTGGAACAGACCAATGAAACCAGTAGCTGGTTCTTTGAAAAAATTAACAAAATTGATAAACCTCTAGCTGACTTAATTAAAAGACAGAGAGAGAGAGAGGAATCAAATAAAATCATAAAAAAGAGAAGAGAATTAACAAACACCAAATAAATACAAACAATTATAAGAAATTATTATAGAAAACTACATGCCAACAAATTGGACAACGTGGAAGAAAGGGATACATTTCTAGAAAGATATAAATTACCAAAATGGAAACAGGAAGAAATAGAAATTTTTTTTAAGATTTTATTTATTTGACAGAGAGAGATCACAAGTAGACAGAGAGGCAGGCAGAGAGAGAGAGAGAGAGAGAGAGAGGGAAGCAGGCTCCCCATTGAGCAGAGAGCCCGACGCGGGGCCCGATCCCAGGACCCCGAGACCACGACCCAAGCCAAAGGCAGCGGTCCAACCCACCGAGCCACCCAGGCGCCCCAAGAAATAGAAAATTTGAAGAGACTAATAACCAACAATGAAATTGAATCAGCAATCAGAAAATTCCCAACAAATTTCCAGCACCAGATGGCTTCACAGACAAATCCTACCAAACATTTAAAGAAGAGTTAATATCCATTATTCTCAAACTATTCTAAAAATAGAAAAGGAAGGAAAACTTCCAAATTCATTCTATGAGGCCAGTATTATCCTGATAACAAAACCAGATAAAGATACCACAGAAGAAAGATAACTACAGGTCAATATCTCTGATGAACATAGATGCAAAAATCCTCAGAAAAATTTTAGCAAACTGAATTCAACAATATATTAAAACAATTATTCACCACAACCAAGTGGGACTGATTCTTGTGTTGCAGGGGTGGCTCAATATTTGCAAATCAATCAGTGTGATGAATCACATTAACAAGAGAAAAATGAGAACAATATGATGATTTCAGTAGATGCAGAAAAAGCACTTGACAAAGTATAACTTTCATTCATGATGAAAATCTTTGTAAAGTTGGTCTAAAGGGA